>NC_056441.1:21663526-21746026 GCF_018296145.1 Oncorhynchus tshawytscha
TTATTAGAACCAGGTGTGCTAGATTAGGGTTGGAGTGGACGGTTGCTCTCCAGGAACAGGGCTGGAGAATCCTGATATAGATAGTACTTGACCCAAGTTAAAATGGAGACGTCATAGTTTCACCTAGCCTCTGTTTCACCTACATGTTTTGTTTCAATATCAATAGTTACACTGATATCACAGAGTTCTCTTGTGTCAACACACACACACACACACACACACACACACACAGAGAAACACGTCTGTGAAAACAACTACGTATTATTTGACTCACGTGTGTATGTTTGTCAGTCCTGCTCCCAGAGTTTCCCGTGTGCAGGGCGTGCGGTGAGGAATGCGTTCCTGTCTCATGGTCCGTACCCTGCTAAAGACAAGATTCACCTCGCCAGGATCATAAGGTGTGCATCTTTGAGTGTGTGAGTGTGATAGACATAGAGAGAAACAGAGAGCGAGTCAGTGTGATAGACATAGAGAGAAACAGAGAGAGAGAGAGAGAGTCAGTGTGATAGACAGAGAGAAACAGAGAGCGAGTCAGTGTGATAGACATAGAGAGAAACAGAGAGCGAGTCAGTGTGATAGACATAGAGAGAAACAGAGAGAGAGAGAGAGTCAGTGTGATAGACAGAGAGAAACAGAGAGTGAGTCAGTGTGATAGACATAGAGAGAAACAGAGAGCGAGTCAGTGTGATAGACAGAGAGAGTCAGTGTGATAGACAGAGAGAAACAGAGAGAGAGAGATAATCAGTGTGATAGACATAGAGAGAAACAGAGAGAGAGTCAGTGTGATAGACAGAGAGAAACAGAGAGAGAGTCAGTGTGATAGACAGAGAGAAACAGAGAGAGAGTCAGTGTGATAGACAGAGAGAAACAGAGAGAGAGTCAGTGTGATAGACACAGAGAGAAACAGAGAGAGAGTCAGTGTGATAGACACAGAGAGAAACAGAGAGAGAGTCAGTGTGATAGACAGAGAGAAACAGAGAGATAGTCAGTGTGATAGACACAGAGAGAAACAGAGAGAGAGTCAGTGTGATAGACAGAGAGAAACAGAGAGTGAGTCAGTGTGATAGACATAGAGAGAGAGTCAGTGTGATAGACATAGAGAGAAACAGAGAGATAATCAGTGTGATAGACATAGAGAGAAACAGAGAGATAATCAGTGTGATAGACATAGAGAGAAACAGAGAGAGAGAGAGAGAGAGAGAGTCAGTGTGATAGACATAGAGAGAAACAGAGAGAGAGAGAGAGAGAGAGAGTCAGTGTGATAGAAATAGAGAGAAACAGAGAGAGAGTCAGTGTGATAGACATCGAGAGAAACAGAGAGAGAGAGTCAGTGTGATAGATATAGAGAGAGAGAGAGAGAGTCAGTGTGATAGACATAGAGAGAAACAGAGAGATAATCAGTGTGATAGACAGAGAGAAACAGAGAGAGAGAGAGAGAGAGAGAGTCAGTGTGATAGACATAGAGAGAAACAGAGAGAGAGTCAGTGTGATAGACATCGAGAGAAACAGAGAGAGAGAGAGAGAGAGTCAGTGTGATAGAAATAGAGAGAGAGAGAGAGTCAGTGTGATAGAAATAGAGAGAGAGAGAGAGAGTCAGTGTGATAGACAGAGAGAAACAGAGAGAGAGTCAGTGTGATAGAAATAGAGAAACAGAGAGAGAGAGTCAGTGTGATAGACTTAGAGAGAAACAGAGAGAGTCAGTGTAATAGACAGAGAGAGAAACAGAGAGTCAGTGTGATAGACATAGAGAGAGTCAGTGTGATAGACATACAGAGAGAGAGAGAGTCAGTGTGATAGACATAGAGAGAGTCAGTGTGACAGAGAGAAACAGAGAGAGAGTCAGTGTGATAGACATACAGAGAGAGAGAGAGTCAGTGTGATAGACATAGAGAGAGTCAGTGTGACAGAGAGAAACAGAGAGAGAGTCAGTGTGATAGACATACAGAGAGAGAGAGAGTCAGTGTGATAGACAGAGAGAAACAGAGAGAGAGTCAGTGTGATAGACATAGAGAGAAACAGAGAGAGTCAGTGTGATAGACAGAGAGAAACAGAGAGAGAGTCAGTGTGATAGACAGAGAGAGAGTCAGTGTGATAGAGAGAAACAGAGAGAGAGTCAGTGTGATAGACATACAGAGAGAGAGAGAGTCAGTGTGATAGACAGAGAGAAACAGAGAGAGAGTCAGTGTGATAGACATAGAGAGAAACAGAGAGAGTCAGTGTGATAGACAGAGAGAAACAGAGAGAGAGTCAGTGTGATAGACATAGAGAGAGAGTCAGTGTGATAGACATAGAGAGAGAGTCAGTGTGATAGACAGAGAGAAACAGAGAGAGAGAGAGAGAGTCAGTGTGATAGACATAGAGAGAAAAACAGAGAGAGAGTCAGTGTGATAGACATAGAGAGAGTCAGTGTGATAGACAGAGAGAGAAACAGAGCGAGTCAGTGTGATAGACAGAGAGAAACAGAGAGAGAGTCAGCGTGATAGACAGAGAGAAACAGAGAGAGAGTCAGTGTGATAGACATAGAGAGAAACAGAGCGAGTCAGTGTGATAGACATAGAGAGAAACAGAGAGAGAGTCAGTGTGATAGACATAGAGAGAAAAACAGAGAGAGAGGCAGTGTGATAGACATAGAGAGAGTCAGTGTGATAGACATAGAGAGAAACAGAGAGAGAGTCAGTGTGATAGACACAGAGAGAGAGTCAGTGTGATAGACATAGAGAGAAACAGAGAGAGTCAGTGTGATAGACGTAGAGAGAAACAGAGAGTCAGTGTGATAGACGTAGAGAGAGAGTCAGTGTGATAGACAGAGAGAGAGAGAGAGAGAGAGAGTCAGTGTGATAGACGTAGAGAGAAACAGAGAGAGTCAGTGTGATAGACATAGAGAGAAACAGAGAGTCAGTGTGATAGACGTAGAGAGAGAGTCAGTGTGATAGACAGAGAGAGAGAGAGAGAGAGAGAGTCAGTGTGATAGACGTAGAGAGAAACAGAGAGAGTCAGTGTGATAGACATAGAGAGAAACAGCGAGAGTCAGTGTGATAGACATAGAGAGAAACAGAGAGAGAGTCAGTGTGATAGACATAGAGAGAAACAGAGCGAGTCAGTGTGATAGACATACAGAGAAAAACAGAGAGAGTCAGTGTGATAGACATACAGAGAGTCAGTGTGATAGACAGAGAGTCAGTGTGATAGACAGAGAGAAACAGAGAGAGTCAGTGTGATAGACATAGAGAGAGTCAGTGTGATAGACATAGAGAGAAACAGAGAGAGTCCGTGTGATAGACATAGAGAGAGTCAGTGTGATAGACATAGAGAGAAACAGAGAGAGAGTCAGTGTGATAGAAATAGAGAGAAACAGAGAGAGTCAGTGTGATAGACATAGAGAGAGTCAGTGTGATAGACAGAGAGAAACAGGGAGAGTCAGTGTGATAGAAATAGAGAGAAACAGAGAGAGTCAGTGTGATAGACATAGAGTCAGTGTGATAGACATAGAGTCAGTGTGATAGACATAGAGAGAAACAGAGAGAGAGTCAGTGTGATAGAAATAGAGAGAAACAGAGAGAGTCAGTGTGATAGACATAGAGAGAAACAGAGAGAGAGAGTCAGTGTGATAGAAATAGAGAGAAACAGAGAGAGTCAGTGTGATAGACAGAGAGAAACAGGGAGAGTCAGTGTGATAGACATAGAGAGAGTCAGTGTGATAGACATAGAGAGAAACAGAGAGAGTCAGTGTGATAGACAGAGAGAAACAGGGAGAGTCAGTGTGATAGACATAGAGAGAAACAGAGAGAGAGTCAGTGTGATAGAAATAGAGAGAAACAGAGAGAGAGTCAGTGTGATAGACATAGAGAGAGTCAGTGTGATAGACATAGAGAGAAACAGAGAGAGAGTCAGTGTGATAGACAGAGAGAAACAGGGAGAGTCAGTGTGATAGAGAGAAACAGGGAGAGTCAGTGTGATAGACAGAGAGTCAGTGTGATAGACATAGAGAGAAACAGAGAGAGAGTCAGTGTGATAGACAGAGAGAGTCAGTGTGATAGACATAGAGAGAAACAGAGAGAGTCCGTGTGATAGACATAGAGAGAGTCAGTGTGATAGACATAGAGAGAAACAGAGAGAGTCCGTGTGATAGACACAGAGAGAGTCAGTGTGATAGATAGAGAGAGAGTCAGTGTGATAGACAGAGAGAGAGAGTCAGTGTGATAGACAGAGAAACAGAGAGAGAGTCAGTGTGATAGACATAGAGAGAGTCAGTGTGATAGACAGAGAGAAACAGAGAGAGAGTCAGTGTGATAGACATAGAGAGAGTCAGTGTGATGGACAGAGAGAAACAGAGAGAGAGTCAGTGTGATAGACATAGAGAGAGTCAGTGTGATAGACACAGAGAGAGAGTCAGTGTGATGGACAGAGAGAAACAGAGAGAGAGTCAGTGTGATAGACATAGAGAGAGTCAGTGTGATAGACACAGAGAGAGAGTCAGTGTGATGGACAGAGAGAAACAGAGAGAGAGTCAGTGTGATAGACATAGAGAGAGTCAGTGTGATAGACACAGAGAGAGAGTCAGTGTGATGGACAGAGAGAAACAGAGAGAGAGTCTGTGTGATAGACATAGAGTCAGTGTGATAGACATAGAGAGAAACAGAGAGAGAGTCAGTGTGATAGAAATAGAGAGAAACAGAGAGAGAGAGTCAGTGTGATAGACATAGAGAGAAACAGAGAGAGAGTCAGTGTAATAGACATAGAGAGAGTCAGTGTGATAGATATAGAGAGAAACAGAGAGAGAGAGTCAGTGTGATAGACATAGAGAGAAACAGAGTCAGTGTAATAGACATAGAGAGAAAGAGAGAGAGGCAGTGTGATAGACAGAGAGAGAGTCAGTGTGATAGACATAGAGTCAGTGTGATAGACATAGAGAGAAACAGAGAGAGAGTCAGTGTGATAGACATAGAGAGAGTCAGTGTGATAGATATAGAGAGAAACAGAGAGAGAGTCAGTGTAATAGACATAGAGAGAGTCAGTGTGATAGATATAGAGAGAAACAGAGAGAGAGAGTCAGTGTGATAGACATAGAGAGAAACATAGAGAGAGTCAGTGTGATAGATATAGAGAGAAACAGAGAGAGAGTCAGTGTAATAGACATAGAGAGAGTCAGTGTGATAGACATAGAGAGAAACAGAGAGAGAGTCAGTGTAATAGACATAGAGAGAGTCAGTGTGATAGACATAGAGAGAGTCAGTGTGATAGACATAGAGAGAAACAGAGAGAGTGTGAGTGTTTTTGTTGCTGTTGAATTATGTTTAGTTCTAAAACTGATGGTGTATGTCCTTCATTGTAGCCTTGTGCAGGTGCTTGGTGTCACTAAACTCGGGTCCTTGAGTTTGCTCCACAGTTGCCAGAAAAAGTGCTGACAATGTGAAATGATGCCAGCATCAGCATCCCACTGCTGGCTTGCCTCTGAAGCATAGCAGGGTTGATCCCTGAATGGGAGGCCAGATGCTGCTGGAAGTGGTATTGGAGGGCCATTACGAGGCACTCTTTCCTCTGGTCATAATTATATAAATATCCCAGGGCAGTGCTTTGGGACGTAACCCTGTGTAGGGTGCCGTCTTTCGGATGGGACTTTAAATGGGTGTCCTGACTCTGTGGTCACAAAAAATCCCATTGGATTTATCGTAAGAGTAGGGGGGTTAACCCCGGTGTCCTGGCTAAATTCTCAATCTGTCCCTCATACCATCATACCACCTAATCATCCCGGCTTCCAATTGGCTCATTCATCCCACTCCTCTCCCCTGCAACTATTCCCCAGGTCATTGCTGTAGATGAGACTGTGTTCTCAGTCAACTTACCTGGTAAAATAAATGGAAATATCTGATCCAGCGCAGTACGTTTTGGATTAGCATGGTAATGTGAAAAGGATAGAACTTTATTTTAAACTGAAGTTGCCATGGTGACATACAGTGCTGAGCGATCCATTCCAGCAGAGTGCCCTGCTGAACACTAACTGCCATCTGAGGACACATCGATGTGTGTGTGTGCATGTGTATTGATACTGTGTGCGTGTGTATTGATACTGTGTGCGTGTGTATTGATACTGTGTGCGTGTGTATTGATACTGTGTGCGTGTGTATTGATACTGTGTGCATGTGTATTGATACTGTGTATTGATACTGTGTATTGATACTGTGTATTGATACTGTGTGCGTGTGTATTGATACTGTGTGCATGTGTATTGATACTGTGTATTGATACTGTGTGTGTGTGTGTGTGTGTATTGATACTGTGTGCATGTGTATTGATACTGTGTGCGTGTGTATTGATACTGTGCATGTGTATTGATACTGTGTGCGTGTGTATTGATACTGTGTGCATGTGTATTGATACTGTGTGCGTGTGTATTGATACTATGTGCATGTGTATTGATACTGTGTGCGTGTGTATTGATACTGTGCGTGTGTATTGATACTGTGTGCGTGTGTATTGATACTGTGTGCGTGTGTATTGATACTGTGTGTATTGATACTGTGTGTATTGATACTGTGTGCGTGTGTATTGATGCTGTGTGTGTGTGTATTGATACTGTGTGCGTGTGTATTGATACTGTGTGCGTGTGTATTGATACTGTGTGCGTGTGTATTGATACTGTGTGCGTGTGTATTGATACTGTGTGTATTGATACTGTGTGCGTGTGTATTGATACTGTGTGCGTGTGTATTGATACTGTGTGTATTGATACTGTGTGCGTGTGTATTGATACTGTGTGCGTGTGTATTGATACTGTGTATTGATACTGTGTGCGTGTGTATTGATACTGTGTGCGTGTGTATTGATACTGTGTATTGATACTGTGTGCGTGTGTATTGATACTGTGTGCGTGTGTATTGATACTGTGTGCGTGTGTATTGATACTGTGTGCATATTGATACTGTGTGTATTGATACTGTGTGCGTGTGTATTGATGCTGTGTGTGTGTGTGTATTGATGCTGTGTGCGTGTGTATTGATACTGTGTGTGTGTGTATTGATACTGTGTGCGTGTGTATTGATACTGTGTGCGTGTGTATTGATACTGTGTGTATTGATACTGTGTGCGTGTGTATTGATACTGTGTGCGTGTGTATTGATACTGTGTGTATTGATACTGTGTGCGTGTGTATTGATACTGTGTGCGTGTGTATTGATACTGTGTATTGATACTGTGTGCGTGTGTATTGATACTGTGTGCGTGTGTATTGATACTGTGTATTGATACTGTGTGCGTGTGTATTGATACTGTGTGCGTGTGTATTGATACTGTGTGCGTGTGTATTGATACTGTGTATTGATACTGTGTGCATGTGTATTGATACTGTGTGCGTGTGTATTGATACTGTGTATTGATACTGTGTGCATGTGTATTGATACTGTGTCCGTGTGTATTGATACTGTGTGTATTGATACTGTGTGCATGTGTATTGATACTGTGTGCGTGTGTATTGATACTGTGTGCGTGTGTATTGATACTGTGTGCGTGTGTATTGATACTGTGTGCGCGTGTATTGATACTGTGTATTGATACTGTGTGCATGTGTATTGATACTGTGTCCGTGTGTATTGATACTGTGTGTATTGATACTGTGTGCATGTGTATTGATACTGTGTGCGTGTGTATTGATACTGTGTGCGTGTGTATTGATACTGTGTGCGTGTGTATTGATGCTATGTGCGTGTGTATTGATACTGTGTGCGTGTGTATTGATACTGTGTGCGTGTGTATTGATACTATGTGTATTGATACTGTGTGTGTGTGTATTGATACTGTGTGCGTGTGTATTGATACTGTGTGCGTGTGTATTGATACTGTGTGCGTGTGTATTGATACTGTGTGTATTGATACTGTGTGCGTGTGTATTGATACTGTGTGCGTGTGTATTGATGCTATGTGCGTGTGTATTGATACTGTGTGCGTGTGTATTGATACTGTGTGCGTGTGTATTGATACTATGTGTATTGATACTGTGTGTGTGTGTATTGATACTGTGTGCGTGTGTATTGATACTGTGTGCGTGTGTATTGATACTGTGTGCGTGTGTATTGATACTGTGTATTGATACTGTGTGCGTGTGTATTGATACTGTGTGCGTGTGTATTGATACTGTGTGCGTGTGTATTGATACTGTGTATTGATACTGTGTGCGTGTGTATTGATGCTGTGTGCGTGTGTATTGATACTGTGTGCGTGTGTTTTAATACTGTGTGTGTGTGTATTGATACTGTGTGCATGTGTATTGATACTGTGTGCGTGTGTATTGATGCTGTGTGCGTGTGTATTGATACTGTGTGCGTGTGTATTGATGCTATGTGCGTGTGTATTGATACTGTGTGCGTGTGTATTGATACTGTGTGCGTGTGTATTGATACTATGTGTATTGATACTGTGTGTGTGTGTATTGATACTGTGTGCGTGTGTATTGATACTGTGTGCGTGTGTATTGATACTATGTGTATTGATACTGTGTGTGTGTGTGTATTGATACTGTGTATTGATACTGTGTGCGTGTGTATTGATACTGTGTATTGATACTGTGTATCAATACACAGTATCAATGTGTATTGTATCGTGTGTATTGATACTGTGTGCGTGTGTATTGATACTGTGTGCGTGTGTATTGATACAGTGTGTGTCAGGATTTCAGTTATATACAGTACAACAAGTGTAGACTTTACAGTGAAGTCTTACTTCCCAACAGTGCGGAGTTAAAAAGTAAGACAAATCTTTTCTAAATAAATAAAATAAATAGTAACACAATCAAAACAATAACAAGGCTATACACAAGGAGTACCAGTACCATGTCAATGTGCAGGGGTACAAGGTAGTTGAGGTAAATTAGGTAATATGTGGATAGGGGTAAAAAGTGACTAGGCAATCAGGACATACACTATATGTACACAAGTATGTGGATACCTCTTCAAATTAGTGGATTTGGCTATTTCATCTCGTTGCTGAGAGGTGCACAAAATTTAGAACACAGCCATGCAATCTCCATAGACAAACATTGGCAGTAGAATGGTCTTACTGAAGAGCTCATTGACTTTCCACATGACACCGTCACAGGATGCCACCTTTCCAACAAGTCAGTTCTTCAGATTTCTGCTAAGCTAGAGCTTCCCCTGTCAACTGTAAGTGCTGTTATTGTGAAGTGGAAATGTCTAGGAGCAACAACGGATCAGCCGCGAAGTGGCAGGCCACACAAGCTCACAGAACGGGACCGCTGAAGCGCGTTGCTCCTGTCCTCGGTTGCAACACTCACTACCGAGTTACAAACTGCCTCTGGAAGCAACGTCAGCACAAAAACTGTTAGTCAGTGCTTCATGAAATGGGTTTCCATGGCTGAACAGCCGTACACAAGCCTAAGATCACCATGCTCAATGCCAAGCGTCGTGTGGAGTGGTGTAAAGGTCGTCGCCATTGGACTCAGTGGAAACACGTTCTCTAGAGCAGGCATTCCCAAACTGGATTTAAAAAATATATATAATAATAAAAAATAGGTCTTCACAATTTCAAACTGTCCATTTATATTTTCCAACGGGGCTATACATTTGGGTGATGTTTTTGTCTCACCTGAGTAGCCTCGTTTCACTGCCCCCCCCCAAAATTAAACCATCTAGTGTTCAGCGAAATAACAACACAATGTCAAATACAGGTAGCCTAGTCAATTAATTAACATCCAATCACATTAACTGTTACTCTCTCGCGGGAAACCTTCACTCTTGCGCAGACATTTAGAAACTAAACATGACAATTTGAAAAATTGAAGCGTCCACAATAGTATTGGGCTTGCCTGTTCTAACCACTTGGTAGCTCACCATATCAATAGAATTGGGCTTGCCTGTTCTAACCACTCGGTAGCTCACCATATCAATAGTATTGGGCTTGCCTGTTCTGTTTCAAATATTTTTTATTAAACACACACAAGAATGGTGTATAGGTATACAAGACAGGTATACAATTCTTATCTAAACATAAAAGAGCATACAGGAACAACAAGACCCAGAGTTCTGGGTGCAGAACAAATAATACAAAACACGACATACGTACTTTCTGTACCAGAATCGCTGTGCCTCTCGTTTTGGCAGAGAAGTTAGAGTGATACACTTGCCCCACCCACCTACACTTAAGTCTGCTATGAGAGTTATTCTTCAGATGGGTTTCTTGCAAAAATATAATATCAGACGAGAGTGCTTTCAAGTGGGCTAGGACCTTGCCCCTCTTAATTGGTTCGTTTAAACCCTTGACATTCCAGGAAGTGAATGTAAGCCCCGCCC
The DNA here is from genome assembly GCF_018296145.1 of Oncorhynchus tshawytscha. NCBI lineage: Eukaryota > Metazoa > Chordata > Actinopteri > Salmoniformes > Salmonidae > Oncorhynchus > Oncorhynchus tshawytscha. Next base: position 21,673,825 of record NC_056441.1, read on the forward strand.
TCCTCTCGTTTGTAGTTCCTATGGTGGCCTGCATACCAAGTAACTTGATAAAAAGGTAAGAAAGCGCACCAAACCGTCACGATCAGCATATGTAGCACCTACACCCAAGCAGTATCCAACCCACCCCTCCCCCCCTGCAAGCACCTTTACTTCCCACCCTGTTCCCCTAATTTCCCCAACACTTACCCCACCCATCAACCCACATTTAACAGGCATGTACAAACAGGAGAGAAAAAAAAGGAAAAATAATAAACACATTGTCTGGCCGATGCCAAAAAAGCACGGCGCGACCTCGAACAAGAGGTAAAACAAAAATAAAATCCCAACTATACGTTCACCTCTCACTATCCTAGAACTTCTACTAACATATGAACTGAGGAGGCTCCCGCGAGTTAAGTGTTCAGTTAGCATCTAATAAACCTAAACCGAATAAGTTGCAACTTAAACATATTGCGCATTTAAGCGTCATCCTGGGTCAATCCCAGAGATAAGCAAGATATAGCCTCAAGATTATATTGCTAAGCACTGCCGGTCAAAAAATAAACCATCCGCAACCGACATAGTCAGCCGTACCTTTACATACTGTGGGTCAGGAGATCGGAACAAGGATTTGTTCAATTAAACGTTCCCCCCCATAAAAAAAATATGTTTAATAAAAAATAAATAAAAATATATACATACACACACATATACACATACACATACACATATATACATACATACATACACACATACACATATACATATATATATACACATACACACATACATACATACATACATATACACATATACATACATACACACATATACACACACACATATATATATACACACATATACATACACATACCTATATATACATATACATACATACATACACACATACATACATGTATGTATACATACCCACACAAAAAAATCATATATATATTTAAAGAATATGTATATACATCCATATGCACACATACACATACAAACATTCATACCCCAGAATAACAATCTACACTGATTTAAAATATACAAATACATAATACTAAAATGCTAAGAGAAAATAGTAATAAAGTACAAATAGTAATTATATGTACGCACACCTACACAGACATAAGCACTACAGAGGGCTGGTGGGACTCTAGTCGGGAGAGAGGCCCACGGCCAGACAAAGGCAGAACGGCACAAAACATCAACCTGCTAACCAGGTGTCTGCCCCCTCCCAACCATCACCCCCAGTCCCCTGCAAGCAATAAATAAATGGTATGGTAGTAAGAATAATGTAAGGATTGTAAAATAAATAACGAAACAAAAGTGGGGGAATATAAGTATATCCGTCCGAAGGTGTCAGTGATCAAACCTGGAAGTAAAAAATATGCATCGCTGAGCACAGCCGGGATGAAAGTGAATTTAACGTTAAATGAGAGCTCTGACCGCCATCCATTGGTCTGCTCAGCGTCTTACATATTAGGTAGCCCTTGTTGAGCCCGTTTAATACGTTTTCACCCAATATGGTATGGTATGGATTTGAGTCCATGAGCAGACCCTAACACGCAATAACAAGGCACTCTAACCTGTACGGGGGATTGGTGTATATCCCCGGATAAACTTCTCTGCGTCCAAAACCGAGGAGAGCCAAATCTTCTCACCGAAAGGCGGGGTAATTCTTAGTCTTGCAGGGAAGAGTAAGGCTGGGCGAAGATGGAGTTTGTAGAGTTTGGTCATGACATCTCTGTAGTCGGCGCGATGCTTTGCCACATCGGGCGCATAATCCTCATAGACACGGAATGGATGCCCTTTATGTGACAGGTTGCCCCTCATTCGAGCTTCACGCAGCATAAGATCCTTGATCTTGAAACTGTGACAACAGATGATTACTGGGCGAGGACGTTGGCCCGGTCCAGGCACTGGGACAAGGGAGCGATGTGCGCGGTCCAGCTGGGAATCCGAATCCAAAACATCCGATCCCATTGCATCCTTCAATAGCTTGGCGAAGAAGTCGGTGGGGCGAGAGCCCGCCTCTACCCCCTCTGCCAGACCAACAACGCGAAGGTTATTACGTCTGGATCGGCCCTCCAGGTCCACCACTTTCACAGAAAGCCTCTGCACAGTATCCTGCAATGACGTGCATAGCTTCTCTCACTCGGCGATCCTACCAGCGTTGAATTCAGAAGCTTTCTCAAGGTCCACAATACTCTGGCCATGCGAAGCGACCGTTCGAATGATGCTCTCGATTTTGGTGTCCAGTTCAGCAATAGTGGCCTTAAGATCCTCAGCTATAGCAACACGTAGCTCCCCCAAAGCCCGGGTAAGTTCTGTAAGTGTCACGTTGTTGCATGTGACTCCCGCCATGTCTGTCTCATTGTTTAGTGGGGAGTAGGCCTCCGCTGTGGATTTATTGTCCTTTGGTCGCTTATTACTCGGCATTTTCATATAAAAAGTTACAATCTTGTATTAGAAAGAAACGTTTGTTGTAAAAAGTGCCATAAAGTAGGTTAAATTAGATTATTTCGCAAAAAAGTTGCAGGAGCCTCTCACGCACAGCCGTTCACTCCAACATGCTAGCTCCGCCCCGGGCTTGCCTGTTCTAACCACTTGGTAGCTCACCATATAAATAGTATTGGGCTTGCCTGTTCTAACCACTCGGTAGCTCACCATATCAATAGTATTGGGCTTGCCTGTTCTAACCACTCGGTAGCTCACCATATCAATAGTATTGGGCTTGCCGGTTCTAACCACTACAGAGTGGTTAAAACAGGAAAGCCCAATACTATTGTGGACGCTTCGGATATGGCTGGGATAATGCTGGGGGAAAAGGCCCAAAAAACTACACAGACAATGCCTTCATCAAACAACACTGTTTCACAATGCATCAGTGACATGGCAGGAGATGTTTTGAAACAATAACTGCTTCACATACAAGCCAGTGAATTATATGCGTTACAGCTGGATGAGTCAACAGACATGGCATAGCTGCTGGTATATGTCCGTTACATTTTTATTTAACTTTTATTTAACTAGGCAAGTCAGTTAAGAACAAATTCTTATTTTCAATGACAGCCTAGGAACAGTAGGTTAACTGACTTGTTCAGGGGCAGAACAACAGATTTTTACCTTGTCAGCTCGGGGATTCAATCTTGCAACCTTTCGGTTACAAGTCCAACATTCTAACCACTAGGCTACCTGCCCCCCCAGTGGAAGACATCCTCTTCTGCAAACCACTGGAAATCAAGAAAACATGAGAGGATATTTTTAAAGTACTGGGCAGCTTTGTGACGTCAAATGGACTTTGGTGGTCAAGATGTGTTGGTATCTGTACTGATGGCACAAAAGCCATGACAGGGAGACATAGTGGAGTGGTAACGTGCATGTAAGCAGTTGCTCCTGACATCAATTGGGTACACTGCAGCATCCACCGAGAGGCTCTTGGGTACACTGCAGCATCCACCGAGAGGCTCTTGGGTACACTGCAGCATCCACCGAGAGGCTCTTCGGTACACTGCAGCATCCAACGAGAGGCTCTTGGGTACACTGCAGTATCCACCGAGAGGCTCTTGGGTACACTGCAGCATCCATTGAAAGGCTCTTGCTGCCAAGGGAATGCCTGACAGATTGAAAGACATTTTGGACACTACAGTGAAAAGGGTTAACTTTGTTAAAGCAAGGCCCCTGAACTTGTTTATTTTCTGCATTATGCAATGATATGGGCAGCGACCATGTAATGCTTTTACAACATACAGAAGTGCGCTGGTTATCAAGGGGGAAAGTATTGACACGTTTTTTAAAATTGAGAAACAATCTTAAAGTTTTCTTTACTGACCATCATTTTCACTTGTCTGACTGTTTGCATGATGACGAGTTTCTCACGCGACTGGCCAATCTGGGTGATGTTTTTCACTTGTCTGACCGCTGGCATGATGACGAGTTCCTCACACGACTGGCCAATCTGGGTGATGTTTTTCACTTGTCTGACCGCTGGCATGATGACGAGTTCCTCACACGACTGGCCTATCTGGGTGATGTTTTTCACTTGTCTGACCGCTGGCATGATGACGAGTTTCTCACGCGACTGGCCAATCTGGGTGATGTTTTTCACTTGTCTGACCGCTGGCATGATGATGAGTTTCTCACGCGACTGGCCAATCTGGGTGATGTTTTTCACTTGTCTGACCGCTGGCATGATGACGAGTTCCTCACGCGACTGGCCTATCTGGGTGATGTTTTTCACTTGTCTGACTGTTTGCATGATGACGAGTTTCTCACGCGACTGGCCAATCTGGGTGATGTTTTTCACTTGTCTGACTGTTTGCATGATGACGAGTTCAAATCAAATCAAATCAAATTTTATTTGTCACATACACATGGTTAGCAGATGTTAATGCGAGTGTAGCGAAATGCTTGTGCTTCTAGTTCCGACAATGCAGTAATAACGAACAAGTGATCTAACTAACAATTCCAAAACAACTACTGTCTTATACACAGTGTAAGGGGATAAAGAATATGTACATAAGGATATATGAATGAGTGATGGTACAGAGCAGCATAGGCAAGATACAGTAGATGATATCGAGTACAGTATATACATATGAGATAAGTATGTAAACCAAGTGGCATAGTTAAAGTGGCTAGTGATACATGTATTACATAAGGATGCAGTCGATGATATAGAGTACAGTATCAACGTATGCATATGAGATGAACAATGTAGGGTAAGTAACATTATATAAGGTAGCATTGTTTAAAGTGGCTAGTGATATATTTACATCATTTCCCATCAATTCCCATGATTAAAGTGGCTGGAGTAGAGTCAGTGTCATTGACAGTGTGTTGGCAGTAGCCACTCAATGTTAGTGGTGGCTGTTTCTCACGCGACTGGCCAATCTGGGTGATGTTTTTCACTTGTCTGACCGCTGGCATGATGACGAGTTTCTCACACGACTGGCCTATCTGGGTGATGTTTTTCACTTGTCTGACTGTTTGCATGATGACGAGTTCCTCACGCGACTGGCCCATCTGGGGATGTTTTTCACTTGTCTGACCGCTGGCATGATGACGAGTTCCTCACGCGACTGGCCTATCTGGGTGATGTTTTTCACTTGTCTGACCGCTGGCATGATGACGAGTTCCTCACGCGACTGGCCTATCTGGGTGATGTTTTTCACTTGTCTGACCGCTGGCATGATGACGAGTTCCTCACGCGACTGGCCTATCTGGGTGATGTTTTTCACTTGTCTGACCGCTGGCATGATGACGAGTTCCTCACGCGACTGGCCCATCTGGGGATGTTTTTCACTTGTCTGACTGTTTGCATGATGATGAGTTTCTCACGCGACTGGCCAATCTGGGTGATGTTTTTCACTTGTCTGACCGCTGGCATGATGACGAGTTCCTCACGCGACTGGCCTATCTGGGTGATGTTTTTCACTTGTCTGACCGCTGGCATGATGACGAGTTCCTCACGCGACTGGCCTATCTGGGTGATGTTTTTCACTTGTCTGACCGCTGGCATGATGACGAGTTCCTCACGCGACTGGCCTATCTGGGTGATGTTTTTCACTTGTCTGACCGCTGGCATGATGACGAGTTCCTCACGCTACTGGCCTATCTGGGTGATGTTTTTCACTTGTCTGACCGCTGGCATGATGACGAGTTCCTCACGCGACTGGCCTATCTGGGTGATGTTTTTCACTTGTCTGACCGCTGGCATGATGACGAGTTCCTCACACGACTGGCCAATCTGGGTGATGTTTTTCACTTGTCTGACCGCTGGCATGATGACGAGTTCCTCACGCGACTGGCCTATCTGGGTGATGTTTTTCACTTGTCTGACCGCTGGCATGATGACGAGTTCCTCACGCGACTGGCCTATCTGGGTTATGTTTTTTCACTTGTCTGACTGTTTGCATGATGATGAGTTTCTCACGCGACTGGCCAATCTGGGTGATGTTTTTCACTTGTCTGACTGTTTGCATGATGACGAGTTCCTCACGCGACTGGCCAATCTGGGTGATGTTTTTCACTTGTCTGACCGCTGGCATGATGACGAGTTCCTCACGCGACTGGCCAATCTGGGTTATGTTTTTCACTTGTCTGACTGTTTGCATGATGATGAGTTTCTCACGCGACTGGCCAATCTGGGTGATGTTTTTCACTTGTCTGACTGTTTGCATGATGACGAGTTCCTCACGCGACTGGCCAATCTGGGTGATGTTTTTCACTTGTCTGACCGCTGGCATGATGACGAGTTCCTCACGCGACTGGCCAATCTGGGTGATGTTTTTCACTTGTCTGACTGTTTGCATGATGACGAGTTCCTCACGCGACTGGCCAATCTGGGTGATGTTTTTCACTTGTCTGACCGCTGGCATGATGACGAGTTCCTCACGCGACTGGCCAATCTGGGTGATGTTTTTCACTTGTCTGACTGTTTGCATGATGACGAGTTTCTCACGCGACTGGCCAATCTGGGTGATGTTTTTCACTTGTCTGACTGTTTGCATGATGTTGAGTTCCTCACGCGACTGGCCTATCTGGGGATGTTTTTCACTTGTCTGACTGTTTGCATGATGATGACGAGTTTCTCACACGACTGGCCTATCTGGGGATGTTTTTCACTTGTCTGACTGTTTGCATGATGACGAGTTCCTCACGCGACTGGCCAATCTGGGTGATGTTTTTCACTTGTCTGACCGCTGGCATGATGACGAGTTCCTCACGCGACTGGCCAATCTGGGTGGTGTTTTTCACTTGTCTGACCGCTTGCATGATGACGAGTTCCTCACGCGACTGGCCTATCTGGGGATGTTTTTCACTTGTCTGACTGTTGGCATGATGATGAGTTCCTCACGCGACTGGCCAATCTGGGTGGTGTTTTTCACTTGTCTGACTGCTTGCATGATGATGAGTTCCTCACGCGACTGGCCTATCTGGGGATGTTTTTCACTTGTCTGACCGCTGGCATGATGACGAGTTCCTCACACGACTGGCCAATCTGGGTGATGTTTTTCACTTGTCTGACCGCTGGCATGATGACGAGTTCCTCACGCGACTGGCCAATCTGGGTGATGTTTTTCACTTGTCTGACTGTTTGCATGATGTTGAGTTCCTCACGCGACTGGCCAATCTGGGTGATGTTCTTGCCTGAATGATCTGAATCTAGGATTACAGTGACTCTTCTCAACTGTATTCAATGTGAGGGACCAAATTAATGCTATGATTAAGAAGTTGGAGGTCTTTTCTGTCTGCATTAACAAGGACAACACACAGGTCTTTCCATCATTGTATGATTTTTTGTGTGCAAATGAACTCAAGCTTACGGACAATGTCAAATGTGATATAGCGAAGCTCCTGATTGAGATGGGTCCGCAATTACATAGGTACTTTCCCGAAACGGACAAAACGAACAACTGGATTCGTTATCCCTTTCATGCCTTGCCTCCAGTCAGTCCACTTACCGATATCTGAACAAGAGAGCCTCATTGAAATTGCAACAAGCGGTTCTGTGAAAATTGAATTTAATCAGAAGCTACTGTCAGATTTCTGGATAGGGCTGCGCTTAGAGTTTCTTGCCTTGGCAAATCGCGCTCTTAAGACACTGATGCCATTTGCAACCACGTACCTATGTGAGAGTGGATTCTCGGCCCTCACTAGCATTAAAACTAAATGCAGGCACAGACTGTGTGTGGACAATGATTTAAGACTGAGACTCTCTTCAATGCAACCCAACATTGCAGAGTTATGTGCATTCTTTCAAGCACACCTTTCTCATTCACCTGTGGTGAGTTATTCACAATTTTTGATGAACAAAATATGGTTTTATATGTAGATGGTTAAATAAATAGCAAAATTATTGATTATTATAATATCATTATTAGTGCCCTGGTCCTATAAGAGCTCTTTGTCACTTCCCACGAGCCGGGTTGTGACAAACTCACACTCATTCTTATGTGTAATAAATGTAGTGTGTGTGGCAGGCTACAATGATGGCAAAAAATAACATTTGAGTGCGCTGACCCAGGTGCTAGAGGGGGTATGCGGCTGGAGGTTGAATGTTTGAAGGGGTACGGGATTTACTCTTCACCATCTGGCAGTCCAATGGATGAATCTGTGTTTGATGGATGCCAGGAGAATGCTATCTGTCCCAATGCATAGTGCCAACTGTAAGGTTTGGTAGAGGTGGAATAATGCTTTGGGCTGTTTTTCATGGTTCGGGCTAAGCCCTTTAGACAATGACATTCTAGATGATTCTGTGCTTCCAACTTTGTGACACTGACAAACAATCACATCTACTTTGTCCATATAATAGGCCTATGAGAAGGGGAGACATGAATACAATATAACATCCATCTAAACTGGAGGAGGAAATTATTGTCCAAAAACTAACTTTTAAGTGGCACTGACCCAACAACGATAAAGAGTGGATGTGCTAACTCACCGGGGACATGGTCGATGTTCTCCACTGGTGCCGATAAGATACACTATAGGCCTATTGTTTTTTCGCTCAACTAAAATACTGATTAGAGTCTATTCATTGTCTTCTCTTTACAGCAATAGCCATTTGCTTTCCAACTATTTTTTCCCTCGATTGAATCTGTATGCTGTGTGTGGGATAAATAAGATGCATAACCAATATACACACACGCCACAAAATAATGCAAATAGACCGATAAGCATGACCGGTCCAATGTATTTACATCAAGTAATAAGCACAAAAACATTATTTTAATTCTTCTCCCGGACAATTTTATTTAACGTCTTTTCATTTTTTTTATGGCCAAAAGCCGGCTATTACCAGCTAACGGAAACCCCGGTGTGTGGGTGTGTGTGGGTGTGGGCATGGGTGTGGGTGTGGGTGTGTGTGTGGGTGGGTGTGTGTGTGTGGGGGTGGGTGGGTGTGTGGGTGTGTGTGGGTGGGTGTGTGTCCAGGCGGAGCTACGTGGGTGTAGAGCTGGTCCAGTGGCTGTGTGAGCAGTGTGTGTACGTGCGCTGTCGGAGTATGGCCGTGCGCGTCTGGCAGGTCCTACTGGAGCTGGGCATCCTACTGTCTGGTGAGTATATACACACACACACACACACTCTTCTTCTTACCCTGGCATTTCATCTGAGTCTATCTGTGTGTGTGTTTCAGTGGACCAGCGTGTGGTGTTTGGGGACTCTAACTCCTACTACCAGTTCAGCTTTGAGGAGTGTGAGTCTGCAGCCTGTGAGTTCTGCGGCCTGGAGAAGGAGGCGTGGCCAGAGGCTGTTAGGCTCCTCCTACAGCTCGTCCCATATGTCCAGTTCAGAACTGGGTAATTGTGTGGGAACGTGTGTGTGAACGTGACCCAGTGTTGCCTGTGTGTTCCATGACCATCACCGTGTGTGTATGTGTGTGTGTGTGTGTGTTATAAGAGACACACATACACCAGGACATAAATGAAAGCAGTGTTCCAACTCTTGACAAGATTCATCTCTAATCTCGCTACATATTGTTAATCCCTTAGACAGACAGACAGACACACACATCTCTTCAATAGACTCTCTCTTTATAGCTGAAGCTGGGTCCGTGTTGGGGGGGGTGTTCCGAGTGTCACACAGAATTCCAGTTCCCTCCGATAGAATTCCAACTCATCCGTGTGGCATTCCAACTGAGCCTGCTACTGAACTCAATATGTCACTCAGAGAGAGGAAGAATGGGAGAGAGGAGAGCGAACTGGAGAGAGAGGGGAAAAAACAGAGGGAGTGAGAGAAATGATAACTTCAGACGACAGAGAATAGGGAGGCACAAAGACAGAGAGGGAGAGATAATCTCTAACCACCCCTTCCTCTCCTCCCCTCGCCTTGTCCTCTTCTGTGTAGTCAGGAGGTAGAGCTGGAAGGAGGGAGGGAGGGAAAGGGAGAGTGTGATGCCATCACTATCTGTCCTGCTACTGCATCCATCATGGTTTATCAGATGACACGCTCTCCCGCACACACATCCACACACACATGCACACACACACTCTTTCTCCTTCGCAACTAAAGCCACAGAAAAAATGTAAATGATATGCAAATTATTCTGGGAACAGTGGGAATGTGTGTGTGTGTGTGATAGAGAGAGAGGGACTGTAGTATACAAAATGTGTCTTCTAAAAGACAACACATTACATCAGAGGCCTGAGGGCACTTTGTTCTGCTGCTAAAGAGATTAGTTTACCCTAAAACACTGTCCTGTTGATATACACACACACAGAGAAAAAACATGTACGCACATACACACACACTCACACACACAGACAGAAGGAGGAAAAGAGAGGAGAGAACAAGGTCTTGTTTCCTGTTTAGATCCAGTAGCAGTCGAGGTGGCAGTAGAGGTACCAACAGAGAGACCAGTAGAGCAGGGCTATTCAACTAGAGTGCCTTTAGAAAATATTTATAGCCCTTGACTTATTCCAAAATGTGTGTTGTTATAGCCTGAATTAAGAATGGATTCAATTGTTTCTCTCACGCATCTACACACAATACCCCATAATGACAAAGTGAAAACATGTTTTTAGAAATCTTAGCAAATTTATTGAACATGAAGTACAGAAATATCTTATTTACATACAGTACCAGTCAAAAGTTTGGACACCTACTCATTAAAAAATGTTTTTTTTTGTGTGTGACTATTTTCTACATTGTAGAATAATAGTGACAATGTCAAAACTATGTAATAGCACAAATGGAATCATGTAGAAAATCAAGTGTTATTAAAATACATATTTTTTTACTTTTTAACAAGGTACACCTGTTAATTGAAATGCATTCCAGGTGACTACCTCATGTAGCTGGTTGAGAGAATGCCAAGAGTGTGCAAAGCTGTCATCAAGGCAAAGGGTGGCTACTTTGAAGAATATAACATATATTTAGATTTGTTTAACACTTTTTTTGGTTACTACATGATTCCATATTTGTTATTTCATAGTTATGTCTTCACTATTTTTCTATAATGTAGAAAATAGTACAAATAAAGAAAAACCCTTGAATGAGTGTGTTTTGACTGGTACTGTAAGTATTCACACACATGTTAGAATCACCTTCAGCAATCTTCCTGGGTAATTCTCTTTGCACACCTGGATTGAACAATATTTGCACATTATCATTTTTTTAAAAGTGTGTGTGTGTGTGTGTTGTAGGTCTGAGGAGGACTCGGAGGGGAACAGAGATGTCTGCGGGGACAGCTTTCTCCAGATGAAAGCACTAGAGAGACTCACCTCCACGGTGTGTGTGTGTGTGTGTGTGTGTGTGTGCGTGCGTGCCTGCCTGCCTGCCTGCCTGTTTGACAGGAGCTGTCATTGAGTTTGCTGTATGTTCTACCCCTACAGGTCCAGAATGAGTTGGCTGCTGCTCTTGCCCGCAAGGCTCGCAAAGCCAGTGAGTTGGTTACTATAATACATGTGGTACTATATTATGTGTGTTAGTGATGCGCAGGTCAGCTGTTTGTTCCCCCGAAGACGCCTGCTAATAACCCATCCTCAACCCCTCAACTATATGTGATAAAGTGAGGTCACACCCAACCTTAACCCGCAAATAGAAAATGCACTGTACAGTCAGATTATGAAACAATTTTTTAACAGGGGATTTGGCAGGATTTCTTTTTTTAAGCCTAATTTAGACGTGTGTGCATATAATTTCCAACATTTTGGTAGTCTATTTGTTAGTCAACATGTCTATAATTACATACATGCAGCTTATCTTCTGTCATCACTGCCCTAGAAGACAAAATAAACTCTTGCTCACCAGAATAATGTTAGATATCGATGACTGCTTCAATGTAGTTGACATCGGTAAAGTTTTCTCTTTCCTCTCTGCTTGTCTTGCACAGCAGACGTTTAGGGACCAGGGAGAAAATGCAATAACATATATATATATTTTTAAATGGCATTGGTTTTAAGGAAATTAAAAGCATGTGAATACGAACCAACATGTTTCTGATAAGATTTCAGTTCGACATGGAGGCATATTTTAGGTGGTTGAAATGCTATCAGATTTGATGATGCTGATAAAGATGGTCCCTAACCTCGCATTCATTCTCTCAAGATCCTGAAAGAAAGAAATCATATTCCTCCACTCCTGTTCCCGAGTCAAAATGTATCATTTTACAGCAATAAATGCTTCATTCTGCAGGAATTCCTATTAGGCCAAGTGAGAGGATATATTCCTATAACCAGTGTCCAGATTTCAGTTTCTATTCCATTTAACCCATCTAAACAGTACAGTTCCCTTTGACGTGCATATTTGAAGTCCCTGCCTTGTGACTGTGGAATTTGTATAGTGCCTCTCACCATCATCACACATAACATAGCTGGCACTGCCATCATCCTCTTTTACCACTTCAACAAATCTTTCCCAAACATTACTTTTCTGGCCTCTCCTTCTCTTTATTTTCAACTCTCCATTTGCAGCGTTTCTATTATTGAATTCAATGCCGACATTGTCCTTTTTGCCTCAGTGGATCGATGTTAACTTTTTTTTTCATAAATTCCCAAAAGCATTTGGTGATTGGCGTGTATTTGGCACGTGTACATTTAGGCCCTAAAGCTTAGGCTTACGTACTAATGACAGGTAAAAAGAATGAAAAAACAACCTTACTGTAGTCTATAGATTTTAATTGCACAAGAATTATACTTTTATGGATATTTAATGCATTGTTTTCTCTTTATTCAACCCACCACCACCCACCCGCCCTTCATCCACACAATATTTCATGACCCTAAACCCACTCGCCCTACAGATATATCCACGGGGACTGCGAGTTATGAGTCAACCTGCGCATCACTATTGTGTATTACTACAGTATGTTTGTGCAAATAAAACCTTAGTTATAGGAGATTAGTCATGACAGCTGTCAATTTAACATACTGTGTTGTGATTGGTTGCAGTGGCAGAGCAGGATGGCCAAGAGTCACCAGACTCCACTCCTCGACAGACACCCACACCCAACGAGGAGAACACCATGGTAGGATACACACACACACTGGCATACCGGACACCCATGCAGTTTTAGTTTAGAAAACCATCTCTCCTCAGAAGCGACAGTTACAGGAATATAAAAGCAGCTTGATTGCTGTAGCAACATCAGGGAAACTGGGCAGAAGGCAGTTGTGCTTCAAATACATCAGTTCTGCAACATCTTTTTAATTGAGCCTCTCATTCTCCTTAATGGCTGAGATGAACTGTATAGGAAGCTCTGGGGACAGGTCGTCTGGATACTGGACAGCCAGTCCAGTCCAGAATTGGCAGATGCAAACAGATTATCATATTTAGCCGTTCTTGAGGGCTTGAAAAAAAGAAAAAGTGGTTTGCGAGTTGTGTGGTTGCAATATCAACAGTCTCTTATCTCTGGTATATATCTTGGCATGCATCATTCAAGTTTAAATCCTGTGCAGCGCAATGGACATAGGCCTATAATGCACAATGTTTCAGGAAAGACTGGGTTGGCAATACTCAGTATAGAAAACAGTCAGGCCCGCAACCTTGACCTGTAGGCTGTGGTGAAAACATTTGCACCCAAAAAAAGGAGGATTTATGGAGACCAGGGGAGTCTCTCAAGTTGGATTTAATTTAATTTACCTTGAGTTTGCAGCCCATTTGTGTAGGCAATTAGCCAGACAAAACCCGATGAGTTCAACAAGAAATATTGGCTAAATTTATCCTCAAGCTGACTACTCTTTTCCTCATTGTTGGGCTATTTGGTGTGTAATTTTTATAATAAGTTTATAAGTAGTAGCTAAATAGCAGGTAAATACGGTATATAGCTATTAGAGATCGACCGATTATGATTTTTTTAACGCCGATACCGACACCGATTATTGGAGGACCAAAAAAAGCCGATACTGATTAAACAGCCGATTTGTATTTATTTATTTATTTGTAATAATGACAATTACAACAATACTGAATGAACACTTTTATTTTAACTTAATATAATACATCAATAAAATCAATTTAGCCTCAAATAAATAATGAAACATGTTCAATTTGGTTTAAATAATGCAAAAACAAAGTGTTGGAGAAGAAAGTAAAAGTGCAATATGTGCCATGTGAGAAAGCTAACGTTTAAATTCCTTGCTCAGAACATGAGAACATATGAAAGCTGGTGGTTCCTTTTAATATGAGTCTTCAATATTCCCAGGTAAGAAGATTTAGGTTGTAGTTATTATAGGAATTATAGGACTATTTCTCTCTATACCATTTGTATTTCATATACCTTTGACTACTGGATGTTCTTATAGGCACTTTAGTTTTTGTTATTGCCAGTGTAACAATATAGCTTCCGTCCCTCTCCTCGCCCCTACCTGGGCTCGAACCAGGAACACATCGAAAACAGCCACCCTCGAAGCATCGTTATTGTCACGCCCTGACCTTAGAGAGCTTTTTATGTCTCTATTTTGGTTTGGTCAGGGTGTGATTTGGGTGGGCATTCTATGTTCCTTTTTCTATGTTTTGTATTTCTTTGTTTTGGCCGGGTATGGTTCTCAATCAGGGGACAGCTGACTATCATTGTCTCTGATTGGGAACCATACTTAGGTAGCTTTTTCCCACCTATGTTTTGTGGATAGTTATTTTCTGTTTAGTGTTTTCTGCACCTGACAGAATGTTTCGGTTTCGTTTATTCTCTTTGTTATTTTGTTCCAGTGTTCAGTTCAATAAAAGTAATGAACACTTACCACTCTGCACTTTGGTCCGATTCTTCCTTTTGCAGAGCAAGGGGAACAATTACTTCAAGGTTGAAGAGCGAGTGACGTCACCAATTGAAACGCTATTAGCACACACCCCGCTAACTAGCTAGCCATTTCACATCGGTTACACTAGCCTCATCTTGGGAGTTGATAGGCTTGAAGTCATAAACAGCTCAATGCTTGAAGCACAATGAAGAGCTGCTGGCAAACGCATGAAAATGCTGTTTGAATGAATGCTTACGAGCCTGCTGGTGCCTACCATCGCTCAGTCAGACTGCTCTATCAAATCATAGACTTAATTATAACATAATAACACACAGAAATTACCATTAATTTACCATTAATATGGTAAAATCCGGAAACTATCATTTCGAAAACGTTTATCCTTTCAGTGAAATACGGAACCGTTCCGTATTTTATCTAACGGGTGGCATCCCTAAGTCTAAATATTGCTGTTACATTGTACAACCTTCAATGTTATGTCATAATTATGTACAATTCTGGCAAATTAATTACGGTCTTTGTTAGGAATAAATGGACTTCACACAGTTCACAACGAGCCAGGCGGACCAAACTGCTGCATATACCCTGACTCTGCTTGCACGGAACGCAAGAGAAGTAACACAATTTCCCTACTTAAAAGAAAGTCATGTTAGCAGGCAATATTAACTAAATATGCAGGTTTAAAAATATATATGTCACGGTGAACTAGGTGTGTGAGGAATGGAATCAGGTGCAGAGAGTTCCACAGGGAAAAGTGCACTTTAATACGGCACAAACAAACAAGCCCACAACACAAGGCGCGGAAATATATGGACCACCCAAAAACACAGCACATACGCAACACAAAATTAATCGCGCACTAAACGAGGGCGGGTAAACCTACTTTAAATAAGGAAGCCCATCAAGCCCACACAAATAGACACAGGTGCAACTAATAAGACAAAACAAAACAGACAACGAAAAAGGGATCGGTGGCGCCTAGCAGGCCGGTGACGACGACCGCCGAGCACCGCCCGAACAGGCAGGGGAGCCAACTTTGGCGGAAGTCGTGACAATATACTTGTGTATTGATTTTAAAGAAAGTGTCACGGTCGTTATAAGGATCGGACCAAGGCGCAGCGTGGTATGCGTACATTCTTATTTATTTAAAGAATGAATCACTGAACAAAATAACAAACCGAAACGTGACGCTATACAAACGAGTGCTGACAGGCAACTACACATAGACAAGATCCCACAAACACCAAAGGGAAATGGCTACCTAAATATGATCCCCAATCAGAGACGACGATAAACAGCCGTCTCTGATTGGGAACCATATCAGGCCAACAGAGAATTACAAAAACCCCTAGATCTACAAAACCATAGACATACAAAAACCCTAGACAATACAAAACCCCTAGACAATACAAAAACTAGCGTACCCACCCTAGTCAGTCACACCCTGACCTAACAAAAATATAAAGAAAACAAGAGATATTGTCACGCCCTGGTCTTAGTTATCTGTGTTTTCTTTATTATTTTGGTTAGGCCAGGGTGTGACATGGGTGATTTATTGTGTTTCGTCTTGTCTAGGGGTTTATTAGATTTATGGGGTTGTGTTCAGTGTAGTTGTCTAGATAAGTATATGGTTGCCTAGAGTGGTTCTCAATCAGAGGCAGGTGTTTATCGTTGTCTCTGATTGGGAACCATATTTAGGCAGCCATATTCTTTGGGTATTTTGTGGGTGGTTGTCTCCTGTGTCAGTGTTTGTGCCACACGGGACTGTTTTCGGGTTTTCACGTTTCTTGTTTTGTATTCTGTTCATGTATAGTTTCTCTTATTAAAGAACCATGAACTTTAACCACGCTGCATTTTGGTCCTACGATCCTTCTCGCCTCTCCTCTTCAGAAGAAGAGGAAGAAAACCGTTACAGATAGGTCAGGGCGTGACAGAAAGGCATTGATGTTTATGGTTAGGTACACATTGGTGCAACAACAGTGCTTTTTTCGCGAATGCGCTTGTTAAGTCATCACCCGTTTGGAGAAGTAGGCTGTGATTCGATGAGAAATTAACAGACACCACATCGATTATATGCAACGCAGGACAAGCTAGTTAACCTAGTAATATCATCAACCATTTGTAGTTAACTTGTAATTATGTTAAGGTTGATTGTTTTTTATAAGATAAGTTTAATGCTAGCTAACAACTTACCTTGGCTCCTTGCTGCACTCGCGTAACAGGTAGTCAGCCTGCCACACAGTCTCCACGTGGAGTGCAATGTAAGGCAGGTGGTTAGAGCGTTGGACTAGTAACCAGAAGGTTGCAAGTTTGAATCCCCGAGCTGACAAGGTAAAAATCTGTCGTTCTGCCCATGAACCAGGCAGTTAACCCACCGTTCCTAGGACGTCATTGAAAATAAGAATGTGTTCTTAACTGACTTGCCTGGTTAAATAAAGGTAAACAAAAAAGAATCGGCCACAATTGGTGTCCAAAAATGCAGATTGTTATGAAAATGCTGATTAATCAGTCAACCTCTAATAGCTATAAATAGATAGTAGACTGAATCATTAAAAAATCCATAGTAAGCTAGTGTTTTGAGGGTGGACTGGCTGTATTATTGGTCATTAATAGCCTGGTTTTACGCACAACAACTTTCTGTCCAAGCTGGAAGAGAGCACAAGGATGGATCATGTCATGCAGGTTCAGGTAGCCTGTACAGGACAGTTTTATATTATAAAACATCTATTGGTAGCTGATGAGTATACTGTTAGAGCAAAAATGTATTTTACAATCTGCCATGTTTGAATTTTCAACTTTAATTACTGAACAAGTAATTACATTATTGCCACTAGCCAGCAGTCTAAAAATGACAGTATTTTGATACACACACACACACACACACAGGAGAGGAGTGGGAAGGATGGGAGAAGAGGGGAGGAGCGGACAAGCGAGGAAAGTAGAAGAGTGTATACTGAATAAACCTTTTACACTCCTTCAATAATTCATTCCCTCCATCACGTGTGTGTGTGTGTTTACTTGGCTGATCTTTCTTTGAGTGAGGAAGTAGAAGAGGGGAGACTGGACTTTGGGTTGTGGCACAGATAGAGTGTGTTGTTATCAGGGGTGTTTTCTTTGTAAACAATGGTTTGCAGGAAGGTGTGTGTGTGTGTGGTGGCGGCACCGTGGAATAGTTTAACTCGCGGGAAGCACCCTGCTCACAGCCAATCTGCACACACACAGCGTGTAGACTCCAATATAAATAAACAGTCCATATTGCCTTACTGATGATACCATTATATTACCAAGGGATCTCCTCCATCCCAAATATAACCTGCCCCCACAACAACAGATTATCACTAAGAACACCCCCTCTTTCTCCTCCACACATCCACACTGGCCCATCGAAGCCCACAGCCCCAGACGCAGTGTTTCTAAAGCCAGGGCGCTGCTAGGGAGGACACGACACTACGTTTCTGAAGAACACACAGAGACAGAGAGAGAGAGAGAGAGAGAGAGAGAGAGAGAGAGAGAGAGAGGGACTGGGATTATTTTGAGTTATTTTCCCTCTTTCTCTGTGATTTACAGAAAGAGACCCTGAGACAGACAGAAAGACTAGCTGACAGACCGTGAGAGTGGGGTAGATTTGATCCAAAAGCTATTTTGGGGTGTTACCTACCTTTTATATTTAACCTCTCACCTCTAATCCTGTGACCTGATGATATCGTTGGGCTATGGACTAAGATACCTGTTCTCTCAGTCCCGTTCCTTACAGCTGGGGGGGGGGTGTGTGCGTCCGGACGGTGTGTGTGGCCGCGAGGAGCTGACCAGACTAGAGCTGGTCCAGAGACTGGCTGCAGACAGCTGCAGACTGCTGCAGAACCAGAACTACAGAGTACCAGACCACCGCAACCCCACCGTGAGTACACACACACACACACACACACCCTCTGACAAACATACTTCTGAATAATATATTTTGTGATAGTATGCTCTAACTTCACGTCAGTGTTTTACAATGTGTGTGTGCGTGTCTGTGTGTGTGTGGGGGGGGGTATATGTATGGATGTGTATTTTACGGACTTCCTTTCGAACCCTTCCTTTCCTCTCCTCTACGTATGTCATCTAGTCATCTGTGAGAAGTTGGAACATTCTGTCTCTCTAGTATATAACATTCTGTCTCTCTAGTATACAACATTCTGTCTCTCTAGTATACAACATTCTGTCTCTCTAGTATACAACATTCTGTCTCTCTAGTATATAACATTCTGTCTCTAGTATATAACATTCTGTCTCTCTAGTATATAACATTCTGTCTCTCTAGTATATAACATTCTGTCTCTAGTATATAACATTCTGTCTCTAGTATATAACATTCTGTCTCTCTAGTTTATAACATTCTGTCTCTAGTTTATAACATTCTGTCTCTCTAGTATATAACATTCTGTCTCTAGTATATAACATTCTGTCTCTAGTATATAACATTCTGTCTCTCTAGTATATAACATTCTGTCTCTAGTTTATAACATTCTGTCTCTCTAGTTTATAACATTCTGTCTCTCTAGTTTATAACATTCTGTCTCTCTAGTTTATAACATTCTGTCTCTCTAGTATATAACATTCTGTCTCTCTAGTATATAACATTCTGTCTCTAGTTTATAACATTCTGTCTCTCTAGTTTATAACATTCTGTCTCTCTAGTTTATAACATTCTGTCTCTAGTATATAACATTCTGTCTCTCTAGTATATAACATTCTGTCTCTCTAGTTTATAACATTCTGTCTCTAGTATATAACATTATGTCTCTCTAGTTTATAACATTATGTCTCTCTAGTTTATAACATTCTGTCTCTCTAGTTTATAACATTATGTCTCTAGTATATAACATTATGTCTCTAGTATATAACATTCTGTCTCTAGTATATAACATTCTGTCTCTCTAGTATATAACATTCTGTCTCTAGTATATAACATTCTGTCTCTCTAGTATATAACATTCTGTCTCTAGTATATAACATTCTGTCTCTAGTATATAACATTCTGTCTCTAGTATATAACATTCTGTCTCTAGTATATAACATTCTGTCTCTAGTATATAACATTCTGTCTCTAGTATATAACATTCTGTCTCTCTAGTATATAACATTCTGTCTCTAGTATATAACATTCTGTCTCTAGTATATAACATTCTGTCTCTCTAGTATATAACATTCTGTCTCTCTAGTATATAACATTCTGTCTCTAGTATATAACATTATGTCTCTCTAGTTTATAACATTATGTCTCTCTAGTTTATAACATTCTGTCTCTCTAGTTTATAACATTATGTCTCTAGTATACAACATTATGTCTCTCTAGTATACAACATTCTGTCTCTAGTATACAACATTATGTCTCTCTAGTATACAACATTCTGTCTCTAGTATACAACATTATGTCTCTAGTATATAACATTATGTCTCTAGTATATAACATTCTGTCTCTAGTATATAACATTCTGTCTCTAGTATATAACATTCTGTCTCTAGTATATAACATTCTGTCTCTAGTTTATAACATTCTGTCTCTAGTTTATAACATTCTGTCTCTAGTATATAACATTCTGTCTCTCTAGTTTATAACATTCTGTCTCTCTAGTTTATAACATTCTGTCTCTCTAGTTTATAACATTCTGTCTCTCTAGTTTATAACATTCTGTCTCTCTAGTATACAACATTCTGTCTCTCTAGTATATAACATTCTGTCTCTAGTTTATAACATTCTGTCTCTCTAGTTTATAACATTCTGTCTCTCTAGTTTATAACATTCTGTCTCTAGTATATAACATTCTGTCTCTCTAGTATATAACATTCTGTCTCTCTAGTTTATAACATTCTGCCTCTAGTATATAACATTATGTCTCTCTAGTATATAACATTCTGTCTCTCTAGTATACAACATTCTGTCTCTAGTATACAACATTATGTCTCTAGTATATAACATTATGTCTCTAGTATATAACATTCTGTCTCTAGTATATAACATTCTGTCTCTAGTATATAACATTCTGTCTCTAGTTTATAACATTCTGTCTCTCTAGTTTATAACATTCTGTTTCTAGTTTATAACATTCTGTCTCTCTAGTTTATAACATTCTGTCTCTCTAGTTTATAACATTCTGTCTCTCTAGTTTATAACATTATGTCTCTAGTATATAACATTCTGTCTCTAGTATATAACATTCTGTCTCTAGTATATAACATTCTGTCTCTAGTTTATAACATTCTGTCTCTAGTATATAACATTCTGTCTCTCTAGTTTATAACATTCTGTCTCTTGTATATAAAATGATGTCTCTCTAGTATACAACATTCTGTCTCTAGTAGAGGTCGACCGATTATGATTTTTCAACCGAACGTGTGGCTATCCTAAATCTAAATATTGCTGTTACAACCTTCAATGTTATGTCATAATTATGTAAAATTCTGGCAAATTTTGTTCACAACGAGCCAGGCGGCCCAAACTGTTGCATATACCCTGACTCTGTGTGCAATGAACGCAAGAGAAGTGACACAATTTCCCTAGTTAATATTGCCTGCTAACATGAATTTCTTTTAACTAAATATGCAGGTTTAAAAATATATACTTCTGTGTATTGATTTTAAGAAAGGTTTTGATGTTTATGGTTTGGTACATTCGTGCTACGATTGTGCTTTTGTTAAATCATCACCCGTTTGGCGAAGTAGGCTGTAATTCGATGATAAATTTACAGGCACCGCATTGATTATATGCAATGCAGGACAAGCTAGTTAACCTAGTAATATCATCAACCATGTGTAGTTAACTAGTGATTATGTTAAGGTTGATTGTTTTTTATAAGATAAGTTTAATGCTAGCTAGCATCTTACCTTGGCTCCTTGCTGCACTCGCGTAACAGGAAGTCAGCCTGCCATGCAGTCTCCTCGTGGAGTGCAATGTAATCGGCCATAATCAGCGTCCAAAAAGGCCGATTACCGATTGTTATGACAACTTGAAATCGGCCATACCGATTAATCGGTCGACCTCTAGTCTCTAGTATACAACATTCTGTCTCTAGTAAATAACATTCTGTCTCTCTAGTATACAACATTCTGTCTCTATAACATTCAGACAATTCCTTTACTTTCAGGCCATCAAATGTCCAAACTCTGTTTTCTCTTACATTGCTAGCATACTTTCTCAAACTAAATGGATGTGGTTTTGCTGCAGCAGATTCTAACTGTGTGTGTAGATGTACATTATGTGTGCCATGTGTGTGTGTGGCTGTGTGTGTTTAGAGGGGTAACCCTGTATCAGATATCAGACCGTTGTTTTAATCTGCAGCTCACAGGGAGTTGATGGGAGATGTGGTGGGTCCACATATTATGATAGAGACATGAGGTTAGGACCATTGGTTTTCTTAAAGGATTATCTACATAATTAACTTATTTCACTCATTGGTCAAAAGATACGTTTTTGATTGGACACCCTACAATATATTTTCCACTCTGTGTTATAAAACTCCCTCACAACACACATTGTCCTCCTGTTTCTCTCTATATTCTGCATACAATAACAATGTACAACTCTCTCTCTCTCTGTCTCTGTCTCTGTCTCTGTCTCTGTCTGTCTCTCTCTCTCTCTCTCTCTCTCTCTCTCTCTCTCTCTCTCTCTCTCTCAGGGAGAGGCAGTAGGGAGGGTGTGTCTTAAGGAAAGGGGTCGGGACGTCCTTGTGCTACAGAGAGTGCCATCATCAGTGACATCACCTAACCCCGCTTCCTCGCCATCATCAGTGACATCACCTAACCCCGCTTCCTCGCCATCAGGGGGAGGGGCCAGAGAGGAGGACGGAGAGAAGAGGTCAGTATCCTTATCTTTCAATTTCAATATCTCTGTCTTTGTGGGCGTTGCTGGAATATACAAATTAATCATGTAAACGTTATATATGATCTATAAAGACTTCAAACTGTATGCTGTGTATGTCCCAGACAAACCTGTTCGTTGAAAGCCATGTCAAGAAAAATATTTTACATTCTCCCTCCTTTTCCCTCTCTTAAGTCACACCCTTTGCATGCCTGCACGCACACAAGCATCTGCCCTGACAAGATAGATTGTGTGTTTGCTTCCAAGAGGATGTGTGTGAGTTTGTGTGTGTTATGACAGAGAACGTGTGTGTTTTAGCTGCAAGCAGAGAGAGAATGATTTTCTTGTCTTGAAGGGAGGAACAAATCAAAAGAAAGCAAGACTGTTTGCTGCCTAGAGGGTGTGTTTACACATTATAAAGGGTGTGTGTGTGTCTCTGGTGTTAGGCAGGGAGAGGGGAGGCCTCAGTACATCCCCTTTTGGGGTAGAGCTACTATAGCCTCTATATCTGTGGAGCTCCAGGCAGGCAGGGGAAGCAGGCTGGCTCTTCAGCCCAGGACAGAGCACCCTGGCTGAGCATGTTGCGCTAGGGAGAGCAAATCCTCTGGAGGAATTGAGATGGACTTGAGAACTGTCACACTAGTGGAGGCAGAGGAAGATGAAGACGGTAGTGATGATGATGAAGATGACTGTTGTAGTAGTTCTGTCCCGACCTTCAATGTCCCTTACCTGCTCTACATTGATGATGAGGATGAAGATGACTGGAGTAGTCTACCTTACATTGATGAGGAAGGGGAGGATGAGGAGGGAGAGGAGGAGAGGGAAGAGAGAGAAAGGAGAGATAGAAGCTCGGAGGAATACTATTCCTGCTCTTCCTCCTGTGCTTCTGACAGGTGTGTTGGTATGTGTGAATCGTGTGTGTTTGTGTGTGCGTGAGTCCTTGTTTATGTGTAACTTTTCTCTGTGTGTGTCTGTTTAGGTATGTGGTGGTGTCTGGAACACCCCTGAAGATTCTAGAACACCTGCTGAGTGACCTACGACTGGATGACCAGAGAGGAGCACCGGAGAGCAGAGTGTCTGGTGAGTAAACACGTACAAACACACACACACAGTCTTGTTTATCCTTAACACAGTCTTGTTAAATCGTAGTTAACCTTAACCCCAAAACCTAACCCTGACTTCTAACCATAACCCCTAAACCTAATTCAAACCCTAACACAAATTCTACCTTAACCCTAAACCCCTTAGAAATAGCATTTGACTTTGTGGGGACTAACAGAATGTCCCCAATTGGTCAAATTTTGGTTAGTTTACTATTCTTGTGGGGACTTCTGGTCACACATACACACAGCAGATAGTTTGATGATTGTGGGATCCCCCAAAGATCTGTACTCAGTCCATTACACTTATTTAAATGTACACCAAATAATTTAATTTGTGTGTTTGTTTGTGTGCACCAATCCCTCCCCTGCTCTTAGGAATGTCCTAACATGTTGCAACATAACCACTACTTCTACTGTTCTTCATTCTTTCTTTCTTCTTTTCTTTCCTAGGAATATATTGTAGCATATTTCAGTGTTGTCTAACTAGCGTGACCTATTGGGAAACGCTGACAAAAGACCATATTGGGTAAATGAGTCTTCGGCCCTAATGATCACCAGTCAAAAAGAGAGCTGAAAGAAAAGAAAGAGAGGAGTGTGTGTGTACTCGTGCATGCGTGCCTGTGTGAGTGCGTGCGTGCGTGCGTGCGCGCACATGTGTGTGTGTTTTTTAAACAGAAACATGTTTAACAAGCTGAAACAAGCCTAAAGCGAGATTAACGCACAACACTGCAATACCTGATTACTAAGATTAGATCTGTGGCCCGGGGGTGTGTGTGTGTGTGTGTGTGTGTGTGTGTGTGTGTGTGTGTGTGTGTGTGTGTGTGTGTGTGTGTGTGTGTGTGTGTGTGTGTAGATGAAATTGGAGGAGTGAAGGAGAGTTGTTAACATGGAGAAAATGAAAGCAGTTGGACGGAGGGAGGAAAATGGGAACGGTAGGGTGGAAGGAGAGAAGAGGAGTGAGAGGGGTGGAGAGAAGGAAAGAGGTAGAAGCCAGCTATATAGTCTAGTCATTTAAAGTGGTGTTCTATGAAAAGCTTGCTTTCCTATCTAAACGTCAGACAGCTGGTTAGTTAATTATTCATAGGAACCTTTCGGCTGCTCTATCCACTGCTCTGCTCTGCGGAACCATTACTTTTTTTGTCACATGTTTCCCATGGACAGAGTTTAACGTTGTGCAGCAAGCTCAGTCTGCACAGATGCACTAATCTTGATAACATAATGAGTGGCTATTAGGGATGTAAGATGATTTGTAGATCAGTGATTCGGCGCCTTGCTCAGGCCAACTACATTCTTAGCCCTTCATGAAACTGCATTGCCAGGGCTGGACATGTATAATCCACCATTACTTAAACCATTCCTTCTGAAACCACACTCTTCAGTGAGAAGAGTGGGCGATGTTTCAAAATAAATCAAATGTATGTTTTTGCATGATATTCCAAATGCCTGTATGTCGTTTATGTCCACTGGTTCTCATGTTGTAATTTGTCTCGTCTCCTTTGCTCCTCTGTGCTGTGTGCACCTTCCCATTTACACCAGAGATCTGTATATAATGATGAGATGCACGTCTCCGGCCTAACAATGGGAGTCATTGTCCCAAAGGCTGTGAGGCAGGCGACAAGCTTAGGTCCAAAATAAACTCATAGAAACGCATTGGGTTTATTTTTAACTGATTATGGTGAGAGTGAAACCTCACGCTTTGCCTCTTCCTCTCTGTTTATACACACACACACACACACACACACACACACACACACACACACACACACATACTAAGCCCCTCCTCCACCACTCACAACAGCAAAGCTGAGAGGTCACTCCTTCCTCTCTGACAAGTGGTGTCAACTCGTTATTTGCATTTGAGGTTTGGTCCAACAGACTGGGTCATATGGACACTGAAGCACATTGAGACATTATTTTACTGTAATAGAGAAGTTACCCTTTCTAACCATACACTTTTTATGTCTCACCTGCTCTAATTGCCAGCTAGCTTTATAGTTCCACCCTCAGAGCATGTGCAGACCAACTAGCCTTATAGTTCCACCCTCAGAACATGTGCAGACCAGCTAGCTGTTGTGTTTTCGGACATTTTCAGCTCAGGTCGTTAGCCCCACCTGCTTCAAGATGTCCACTGTCATCCCTGTGCCCAAAAAGGGAAAGTAAGTGAACTGAATGACTACCGACCCGTAGCACTCACTTTCATCATCATGAAGGACACCAAAAACACCAGGTCAAGAAAATCATCATTGACCTCAGCCACCCAAGCCACGGCCTGTTCTCATGTCAAATCAAATCAACAACGAAAAAATCTTTGTCACATACGCCGAATATAACAGGTTTAGACCTTACCGTTAAATGCTTACTTACAAGCCATTAACCAACAATGCAGAAAGAAAATATTTGCTAAATAAACTCATGTAAAAAAAACTGACCAATAAAATAACAATAACAAGGCTATATACAGTGGCTATATACCATAATTTGCAAATAAATTAATAAAAAATCCTACAATGTGATTTTCTGGATGTTTTTTCTCTCATTTTGTCTGTCATAGTTGAAGTGTACCTATGATGAAAATTACAGGCCTCTCTCATCTTTTTAAGTGGGAGAACTTGCACAATTGGTGGCTGACTAAATACTTTTTTGCCCCACTGTATAGGGGTAAATAAACTAAAGTAAAAATAAATAAATTAAGTAACACTATAAATAACGAGGCTATATACACGGGGTACCGGTACAGAGTCAATGTGCAGGGGTACGGGTCAGTCGGGGTAGTTGAGGTAATATGTACAGCACCAGTCAAAAGTTTGGACACACCTACTCATTCAAGGTTTTTTTTATTTTTACTATTTTCTACATAGAATAATAGTGAAGACATCAAAACTATGAATAACACATATGGAATCATGTAGTAACCAAAAAAGTGTTAAACAAATCAAAATATATTTTATATTGGCCACCCTTTGCCTTGATGACAGCTTTGCACACTCTTGGCATTCTCGTAACCAGCTTCATGAGGTAGTCACCTGGAATGCATTTCAATTAACAGGTGTTGAAAGTTTGTGAAATGTCTTTCCTTCTTAATATATTTGAGCCAATCAGTTGTGTTGTGACAAGGTAGGGGTTGTATACAGAAGCAAGCCCTATTTGGTAAAAGACCAAGACCATATTTTGGCAAGAACAGCTCAAATAAGCAAAGAGAAACGACAGTCCGTCATTACTTTAAGACATGAAGGTCAGTCAATCTGGAAAATGTCAAGAACTTAGAAAGTTTCTTCAAGTGCAGTCGCAAAAACCATCAAAAGCTATAATGAAACTGGCTCTCATGAGGACCGCCACAGGAAAGGAAGACCCAGAGTTACCTCTGCTGCAGAGGATAAGTTCATTAGACTTACCAGCCTCAGAAATTGCAGTCCAAATAAATGCTTCACAGAGTTCAAGTAAACATACACATCGCAACATCAACTGTCCAGAGGAGACTGTGTGAATCAGGCCTTCATGATCGAATTGCTGCAAAGAAACCACAACTAAAGGACAGCAATAAGAAGAAGAGACTTGCTTGGGCCAAGAAACACAAGCAATGGACATTAGATTGCCGTGTCTTTGTGAGATGCAGAGTAGGTGAACGGATGATCTCCGCATTTGTGGTTCCCACCGTGAAGCATGGAGGAGGAGGTGTGATGGTGTGGGGGCACTTTACTGATGACACTGTCTGTGATTTATTCTGAATTCAAGGCACACCTAACCAGCATGGCTACCACAGCATTCTGCAGTGATACACCATCCCATCTGATTTGCGCTTAGTGGGACTATCATTTGTTTTTCAACAGGACACTGACCCAACATACTTCCAGGCTGTGTAAGGGCTATTTGACCAAGAGAGTGATGGAGTGCTACATCAGATGACCTGGCCTCCACAATCACTGACCTCAACCCAATTGAGATGGTTTGGGATGAGTTGGACTGCAGTCAAGGAAAAGCAGCCAACAAGTGCTCAGCATATGTGGAAACTCCTTCAAGACCGTTGGAAAAGCATTCCAGGTGAAGCTGGTTGAGAAAATGCCAAGAGTGTGCAAAGCTGTCAACAAGGCGAAGGGTGGATACTTTGAAGAATCTCAAATATAAAATATATTTTGATTTGTTTAACACTTTTTTGGTTACTACTTGATTACTACAATCTAAGCTTGATGCCCTCAATCTCACACAAATTATCAATGAACCTAGCAGGTACCACCCCAAAGCCGTAAACACGGGCACCCTCATAGATATCATCCTAAACAACTTGCTCTCTAAATACACCTCTGCTGTTTTCAACCAAGATCTCAGCGATCACTGCCTTATTGCCTGCATCCGTAATGGGTCAGAGGTCAAGCGACCTCCACTCATCCCTGTCAAACGCTCCCTGAAACACTTCAGCGAGCAGGCTTTTCTAATCAACCTGGCCCGGGTATCTTGATAAGATATTGACCTCACCCCTTCAGTAGAGGATGCCTGGTTATTTTTTTTAAATGCCTTCCTCACCATCTTAAATAAGCATGCCCCATTCAAGAAATTTAGAACCAGGAACAGATATAGCCCTTGGTTCTCTCCGGACCTGACTGCCCTTAACCAACACAAAAACATCCTATGGCGTTCTGCATTAGCATCGAACAGACCCCGTGATATGCAACTTTTCAGGGAAGTCAGAAACCAATATACACAGGCAGTTAGAAAGGCCAAGGCTAGCTTTTTCAAGCAGAAATTTGCTTCCTGCAACACAAACTCAAAAATGTTCTGGGACACTGTAAAGTCCATGGAGAATAAGAACACCTCCTCCCATCTGCCCACTGCACTGAGGATAGGAAACTCTGTCACCACCGATAAATCCACTATAATTGAGAATTTCAATAAGCATTTTTCTACGGCTGGCCATGCTTTCCACCTGGCTACCCCTACCCCGGTCAACTGCACTGTACCCCCCACAGCAACTTGCCCAAGCCTTCCCCATTTCTCCTTCTCCCAAATCCAGTCAGCTGATGTTCTGAAAGAGCTGCAATATCTGGACCCCTACAAATCAGCCGGGCTAGACAATCTGGACCCTTTCTTTCTAAAAAATTATCTGCCAAAATTGTTGCAACCCCTATTACTAGCCTGTTCAACCTCTCTTTCCTGTCGTCTGAGTTTCCCAAAGATTGGAAAGCAGCTGTGGTCATCCCCCTCTTTAAAGGGCGGGAACACTCTTGACCCAAACTGCTACAGACCTATATCTATCCTACCCTGCCTTTATAAGGTCTTCGAAAGCCAAGTCAACAAACAGATTACCGACCATTTCGAATCCCACCGCACCTTCTCCGCTATGCAATCTGGTTTCAGAGCTGGTCATTGGTGCACCTCAGCCATGCTCAAATGTCCTAAACGATATCTAACCGCCATCGATTAGAAACAATACTGTGCAGCCGTATTCGTTGACCTGGCCAAGGCTTTCGACTCTGTCAATCACCACATCCTCATCGACAGACTCGATAGCCTTGGTCTCTCAAATGATTGCCTCGCCTGGTTCACCAACTACTTCCCTGATAGAGTTCAGTGTGTCAAATCGGAGGGCCTGTTCTCCGGGCCTCTGGCAGTCTCTATGGGGGTGCCACAGGGTTCAATTCTTGGGCCGATTCTCTTCTCTGTATACATCAATGATGTCTTGCTGCTGGTGAGTCTCTGATCCACCTCTACGCAGACGACACCATTCTGTATACTTCTGGCCCTTCTTTGGACACTGTGTTAACAGCACTCCAGACGAGCTTCAATGCCATACAACTCTCCTTCCGTGGTCTCCAACTGCTCTTAAATACAAGTAAAACTAAATGCATGCTCTTCAACCGATCGCTGCCTGCACCTGCCCGCCCATCCAGCATCACTACTCTGGATGGTTCTGACTTAGAATATGTGGACAACTACAAATACCTAGGTGTCTGGTTAGACTGTAAACTCCTTCCAGACTCACATCACACATCTCCAATCCAAAGTTAAATCTAGAATTGGCTTCCTATTTTGCAACAAAGCATCCTTCACTCATGCTGCCAAACATACCCTCGTAAAACTGACGATCCTACCGATCCTCGACTTCGGCGATGTCATTTACAAAATAGCCTCCAATACCCTACTCAATAAATTGGATGCAGTCTATCACAGTGCCATCCGTTTTGTCACCAAAGCCCCATATACTACCCACGACTGCAACCTGTACGCTCTCGTTGGCATGCTAGTAGACACCATAGTGGAGCTCTTTAGCATCAACTCAAATCGCCGTGTTTGGAGGAGGAGGAATGCTGCCTATGACCCCAAGAACACCATCCCCACCGTCAAACATGGAGGTGGAAACATTATGCTTTGGGGGTGTTTTTCTGCCAATGGGACAGGACAACTTCACCGCATCAAAGGGACGATGGACGGGGCCATGTACCGTCAAATCTTGGGTGAGAACCTCCTTCCCTCAGCCAGGGCATTGAAAATGGGTTGTGGATGGGTATTCCAGCATGACAATGACCCAAAACACATGGCCAAGGCAACAAAGGAGTGGCTCAAGAAGAAGCACATTAAGGTCCTGGAGTGGCCTAGCCAGTCTCCAGACCTTAATCCCATAGAAAATCTTTGGAGGGAGCTGAAGGTTCGAGTGGCCAAACGTCAGCCTCGAAACCTTAATGACTTGGAGAAGATCTGCCAAGAGGAGTGGGACAAAATCCCTCCTGAGATGTGTGCAAACCTGGTGGCCAACTACATGAAACGTCTGACCTCTGTGATTGCCAACAAGGGTTTTGCCACCATGGTGGAGAGTTTGGAATCTGATTGATTGATTGCTTCTGTGGACAGGTGTCTTTTATACAGGTAACAAACTGAGATTAGGAGCACTCCCTTTAAGAGTGTGCTCCTAATCTCAGCTCGTAACCTTATAAAAGACACCTGGGAGACAGAAATCTTTCTGATTGAGAGGGGGTCAAATACTTATTTCCCTCATTAAAATGCAAATCAATTTATAACATTTTTGACATGCGTTTTTCTGGATTTTTGTTGTTGTTATTCTGTCTCTCACTGTTCAAATAAACCTACCATTAAAATTATAAACTGATAATTTCTTTGTCAGTGGGCAAATGTACAAAATCAGCAGGGGATCAAATACTTTTTTCCCCTCACTGTAGGTGGGCCTGGGGAAGTCTAGCGGTTAGGCCGCTGCCTTCAGAACTCAAATAACATGTTGCTGTGGACTCTAATCTGGCCCACGCCCTTCTGACACAAACCCTCTTTCAACGTTCCTGTCTTTCTCTCACTGTCTGAGATATAGAGGTTCGTGACCTGTGATGCATTTCCTGTTTCAGAGCTGCTGCTGGATGACTTCCTGTTGACGTACCTAGTGTTCATGACGACCAACGACCTCTGTCAGGCCCTGCTCGGACAATATCCTTTACACACTGCATGTGTGTCTGTCTGTCTGTGTTTCTGTGTAGTGTGTATTGTCCTTAACTTGTCCCACCTACAGCAGTAAGCGTGTGCATGGTCAAGGTCAGGAGGATGGAAAGGAGGCCCTCTATAGGAAGAGGAAAGTATTACACCTAGTTGCTCACTGGACACGCCTATATAAGGACTTCCTACGAGAGGACGAACACATCAAGGCATTCATGAAGGTAGGAGGAGACACACACAGGTTTGGTAACCAGTTTGTGAGGGTAATAGCTGCCTAGTAACAGGAAGGAAAGGAGTTATATTCTGCATGTCAGTGACAGCGATAACTTAAGTGTTTGTGTGCTTGTGAGCTTGCAGCTTTGTTTTCTCCCTGGCACATGTCTGCACATACATTTACAATACATCTACAATACATTTACAATACTTAAACCTAAATATATCTCTAAGTGTCAGTTAGAGGTGTGTGTGTGTGTGTGTGTGTGTCAGACTCTCTGCAGGTGTGTGTTAGAGGATCTTTATGAGTTTCCATCTCTGGAGAAAGACATGAAGGAGTTCCAGAAGCTTCTACGACGTAGACAGTGAGTGTGTGTGTGCATGTACAGCACAAGGACGCCATTGTTTATGAGACATGAGCACAGCCTACGGTTTGTCTGTGGGGGGATAGAGTAAACGGAAGCTTCAATTCTCAAGTAAATCTTTATTTATGAACAAGCAAATATGGAGTTGTTTATTTGTTTCTCTGTTTGTTTTTGTTTCAGCACAGTGGATGAATGTCCTCCACAACAAAAGGTGAGAGGGATGGAAGAAGGACGAGGGGAGAGAGAGAAAATGGGGGGGATAATTGGTAGACGAAAATTATCTGTCACTGCCAAGTTAAAGGGATACTTTGGGATTTTGGCAGTGAAATCCTTTATCTACTTCCCCAGAGTCAGATGAACTCATGGATTGCATTGTTATGTCTCTGCATCCAGTATGAATGGAGGTAAGAGCTAGTTTTGCGAGCAAATGCTAACTAGCGTTAGCAGAATGACTGGAAGTCTATGGTGTCTACTAACATGCTAGCCGTTACCATAGACTCCCCCAGTCATTGCGCTGACACTAGTTAGCAACTTCCTTCAAACTGCACGCAGAGACATAAAAATTGTATCCACAAGTTCAATCTGACACTGAGGAAGTATATAAATGGCTTCATTGCCAAAATCCTAAAGTGTCCCTTTTATAATCTAATGGTTTATGTCCCTTCTCCCTCTCTCCTCTCCATCTCTCTTTATCCCCCTCTCTTTCTCATGCTTTCTCCTTATCCCTCTCTCTCCCCTCCCTTCTGTCTTCATCCCTGTATTTCTCTGTCTGTCTCTCCAGAGTAAGCCTCTGTTCCAGCAGCTCAGTTTAAAGGAGAACAGTCTGCCACTCCGCTTCCCTCGGGCTGACACCAAAGAGGGTGAGAACACACACACACGTGATGCTGTGATTGTATGTGATTGATATTATTGATTTTGATTGATATGATTTATTGAAGTGTCATACGCTTAGCGGTGCCCAGTCCACATGGGTCTACAAGACACTACTAAACACAGTGACATTTTCTTTGTAATCAAAACAAAATAACATTTTCCAAATGATATGCATACAATAATCACAGCCTGTACAGCTATCTAGCCACACTACACAACCAGCTACCATCTAGCCACACTACACAACCAGCTACCATCTAGCCACACTACACAACCAGCTACCATCTAGCCAAACTACACAACCAGCTACCATCTAGCCACACAGCTACCATCTAGCCACACTACACAACCAGCTACCATCTAGCCAAACTACACAACCAGCTACCATCTAGCCACACTACACAACCAGCTACCATCTAGCCACACTACACAACCAGCTACCATCTAGCCACACTACACAACCAGCTACCATCTAGCCACACTACACAACCAGTACATTTCTCAGTACATTGTGTACATTGTGAAATAACTGATCAATCTCAAACACACCCTGTCTGAATTCAAGCCTCTGCTCGTCCCGTAAGCAGAATACTTCAGGTTTATCACCAACATTTTTACAAAAAAGAACATGTCTCAGATCGCCATCCAGAGGGCAATAAAACACTAAATGGATTTCCTTTTCGATTTGCCCAATTTCACACAGTAGGCAAATTCTCTCTTCGGACAATCTGTTAAATCTCTGCGTCTCTGTAGCCAGAGCGAGGGTGCCGGATCTGAGTGGTGCACAAACGGACGTTTGGTTTTTTGTTAGGTTCAGGAGGACATATGCTTCAGGGGTGTAGTTCTCATTGGTGAGAGTGTACGTTCTAAGTTTAGGTTTAAACCAAATATAAGCTGCCCATTTCCCGTTGTGGTTTTGTCCTTGATTTGTTTAACACCACATGCTAATTTGATCCTGAATATACAGTGGTTTGCGAAAGTATTCATCCCCTTGGCATTTTCCCTATTTTGTTGCATTACAACCTGGAATTAAAATATATTTTTGGGGGGGTTTGTATCATTTGATTTACCAACAAGCCTACCACTTTGAAGATGCAAAATATTTTAAATTGTGAAACAAACAAGAAATAATACAACAAAAACAGAACTTCAGCGTGCATAACTATTCACCCCCCCAAAGTCAATACTTTGTAGGGACACTTTTTGCAGCAATTACAGCTGCAAGTCTCTTGGGGTATGTCTCTATAAGCTTGGCACATCTAGCAAGTTGGATTTTTGACCATTCTTCAAGGCAAAACTGCTCCAACTCATTCAAGTGTGATGGGTTCCGCTGGTGTACAGCAATCTTTAAGTCATACCACAGATTCTCAATTGGATTGAGGTCTTGGCTTTGACTAGGCCATTCCAAGACGTTTAAATGTTTCCCCTTAAACCATTCGAGTGCTGCTTTAGCAGTATGCTTAGGGTCATTGTCCTGCTGGAAGGTGAACCTCCGTCCCAGTCTCAATTCTCTGGAAGACTGAAACAGGTTTCCCTCAAGAATTTCCCTGTATTTAGCGCCATCCATCATTCCTTCAATTCTGACCAGTTACCCAGTCCTTGCCGAGGAAAAACATCCGCACATCATGATGCTGCCACCACCATGCTTCACTGTGGGGATGGTGTTTTCGGGTGATGTGTTGGGTTTGTGCCAGACATAGTGTTTTTCTTGATGGCCAAAAAGCTACAATTTAGTCTCATCTGACCAGAGTACGTTTTTCCATGTGTTTGGGGAGTGTCCCACATGCCTTTTGGCAAACACCAAACATGTTTTATTATTTTTTCTGGCCACTCTTCCGTAAAGCCCAGCTCTGTGGAGTGTACGGCTTAAAGTGGTCCTATGGACAGATACTCCAATCTCCGCTGTGGAGCTTTGCAGCTCCTTCAGGGTTATCTTTGGTCTCTTTGTTGCCTCTCAGATTTATGCCCTCTTTGCCTGGTCTTGGTTTTGGTGGGCGGCCCTCTCTTGGCAGGTTTGTTGTGGTGCCATATTCTTTCCATTTTTTAATAATGTATTTAATGGTGCTCGCTGGGATGTTCAAAGTTTTGGATATTTTTTTATAACTCAACCTTAATCTGTACTTCACAACTTTGTCCCTGACCTGTTTGGAGAGATCCTTGGTCTTCATAGTGCCGCTTGCTTGGTGGTGCCCCTTGTTTGGTGGTGTTGCACACAACACTTTCCGCTTTTTATTTTTTAGAATTTTTTGAAACAAGTCATTTTTTTCATTTCACTTCACCAATTTGGACTATTTTGTGTTTGTCCATTACATGAAATCTATTTAAATTACAGGTTGTAATGCAACAAAATAGGAAAAACGCCAAGGGGGGTGAATACTTTTGCAAGGCACTGTACACTGAGTATACCAAACATTAGGAACACCTTCCTAATATTGAGTTGCACCCCCCCTTTTGCCCTCAGAACAGACTCAATTCGTCAGGGCGTTCCACAGGGATGCTAACCCATGTTGACTCCAATGCTTTCCACAGTTGTGTCAAGTTGGCTGGATGTCCTTTGGGTGGTGGACCATTCTTGATACACATGAGAAACTGTTGAGCATGAAAGACTCAGCACCATTGCAGTTCTTGACACAAACCGGTGCCCCTGGCACCTACTACCATACCCCGTTCAAAGGCACTTAGATATTTTGTCTTGCCCATTCACCCTGAATGGTACAGCAGTCTAACAGATCACAGAGGGAGTTCTTTAGTGGAAGCCTCTACAGGTAGATCAAGAGGGCAGCAGTCTAGGCCCCTTACCTGGATTGTAAATGGTCATGGTCAAAACATATTGATACAACAGTAGCTAAGATGGGGAGAAGTCTGTCCATAATAAAGCGTTACTCTGCATTTTTAACAACACTATCAACAAGGCAGGTCCTACAAGCCCTAGTTTTGTCGCACCTGGACTACTGTTCAGTCATGTGGTCAGGTGCCACAAAGAGGGACCGAGGAAAATTGCAATTGGCTCAGAACGGGGCAGCACGGCTGGCCCTTGGATGTACACAGAGAGCTAATATTAATAATATGCATGTCAATCTCTCCTGGCTCAAAGTGGCCAGCGGGGACTGTGAAGAGACATAAACACAGGCACAGACACATGCATACACACACACACAATAACATACGCACTGCACTATGCACACACATACACATGGATTTTGTGTTGTAGATATGTGGTCGTGGAGTAGGGGCCTGAGGGCACACACTTAGTGTGTTGTAGATATGTGGTAGTAGAGTAGGGGCCTGAGGGCACACACTTAGTGTGTTGTAGATATGTGGTAGTAGAGTAGGGGCCTGAGGGGACACACTTAGTGTGTTGTAGATATGTGGTAGTAGAGTAGGGGCCTGAGGGCACACACTTAGTGTGTTGTAGATATGTGGTAGTAGAGTAGGGGCCTGAGGGCACACACTTAGTGTGTTGTAGATATGTGGTAGTAGAGTAGGGGCCTGAGGGCACACACTTAGTGTGTTGTAGATATGTGGTAGTAGAGTAGGGGCCTGAGGGCACACACTTAGTGTGTTGTAGATATGTGGTAGTAGAGTAGGGGCCTGAGGGCACACACTTAGTGTGTTGTAGATATGTGGTAGTAGAGTAGGGGCCTGAGGGCACACACTTAGTGTGTTGTAGATATGTGGTAGTGGAGTAGGGGCCTGAGGGCACACACTTAGTGTGTTGTAGATATGTGGTAGTAGAGTAGGGGCCTGAGGGCACACACTTAGTGTGTTGTAGATATGTGGTAGTAGAGTAGGGGCCTGAGGGCACACACTTAGTGTGTTGTAGATATGTGGTAGTAGAGTAGGGGCCTGAGGGCACACACTTAGTGTGTTGTAGATATGTGGTAGTAGAGTAGGGGCCTGAGGGCACACACTTAGTGTGTTGTAGATATGTGGTAGTAGAGTAGGGGCCTGAGGGCACACACTTAGTGTGTTGTAGATATGTGGTAGTAGAGTAGGGGCCTGAGGGCACACACTTAGTGTGTTGTAGATATGTGGTAGTAGAGTAGGGGCCTGAGGGCACACACTTAGTGTGTTGTAGATATGTGGTAGTGGAGTAGGGGCCTGAGGGCACACACTTAGTGTGTTGTAGATATGTGGTAGTAGAGTAGGGGCCTGAGGGCACACACTTAGTGTGTTGTAGATATGTGGTAGTAGAGTAGGGGCCTGAGGGCACACACTTAGTGTGTTGTAGATATGTGGTAGTAGAGTAGGGGCCTGAGGGCACACACTTAGTGTGTTGTAGATATGTGGTAGTAGAGTAGGGGCCTGAGGGCACACACTTAGTGTGTTGTAGATATGTGGTAATAGTGTAGGGGCCTGAGGGCACACACTTAGTGTGTTGTGAAATCTGATGTGAATGTTTTGTAGTGTTTTTAAAATTGTATTACTGCCTTAATTCTTCTAGACCCCAGGAAGAGTAGCTGCTACCTTGCCAGCAGCTAATGGGGATCCATAGTAAATACAAATACAATCACAATCCATGTCTCAAGGCTTAAAAATCTACACTGATTGAAGTGGTTTTAACAGTGACATCATTTAGGGATCATAGCTGTCACCTGGATTCACCAGGTCAGTCTATGTCATGGAAAGAGCAGGTGTTCTTAATGTTTTATATATTCAGTGTATTCTGCAAATCAGTTTCACAAAAAATGGATAACAATTCTCCATCCCACAGATGGTTATGAGTAAGGTCCCAGTCAAACACTTTTTTAGTGATTCTGTGTTCTGGCATATTTATCAGTCTGTTCCATAGATGTATCATGTCACCTTTTGCCTAACCACACATGGTTCCCAACCCATATCCCCACAGATGGCCAGGTTTGGAGTCAGTTTGATACCATTCCACTTATTCCACTCCAGCCTTTACCACGAGTAGGTCCTCCCCAATTAAGGTGCCACCAACCTCCTGTGGTGCACACCAAGAAAGCAGCAGATGGCTTTGTTTTAAACATTGTTGCAATTAGTGCCTACTTTGGAACCCCAAACCCCAGCTGCATAGTCCATCCCTGGACACACATAGGAGTTTTAGCTGAAAATAAGCACAGTAACCAAGATCATTTTGTTTAACACTGACCCCAAAGCTTAACTGGCAGAATCTGCTAGCGATATTATGGCATCTTCAAAGGGCATGTGTTCATCCAGAATGAAACCAAGGACCTCTATACCAGGCAGTGTCAGAGGAAGGCCCTAAAAATTGTTTAAAACTCCAGCCAACCTAGTCTTAGACTGTTCTCTCTGCTACCGCACGGCAAGCGGTACCGGAGCACCAAGTCTAGGTCCAAGAGGCTTCTAAACAGCTTCTACCCCCAAGCCATAAGACTCCTGAACAGCTAATCAAATGGCCACCCAGGCTATTTGCATTCCCCTCTCCCCATCTTTTACACTGCTGCTACTCTCTGTTATCATCTATGCATAGTCACTTTAATAACTCTACCTTCATATACATATTACCTCAACTAACCGGTGCCCCCGCACATTGAGTCTGTACCGTGTACCCCCCCTGTATATAGTCTCGCTATTGTTATTTTACTGCTGATCTTGAATTACTTTTACTTTACTTTTATTTCTTATTCTTATCCATATTTTTTAACTGCATTGTCGGTTAGGGGTTCATAAGTAAGTATTTCACTGTAAGGTCTACACCTGTTGTATTCGGTGCATGTGACTAATAAAATTGTATTTGATTTGATATTTATAGAGCCCAGTGTACAATAATGGGGTTGGACCAAAACAAAGGTTGTGTGCACTTCACTGCACACCTTTCTTTCTGAAATGAACAACCTGGGTCTTCTCTTGATTTATCGCCAGTCTCAATTTAGTACACCATAGTTTAACAATATTCTAAATATTCTGGAGGTCATCTAATGTCTCGGCAAGGACAACTGCACTACATGACCAAACGTATGTGGACTCCTTCTTGTCACGCATCTCATTCCAAAATCATGGGCATTAATATGGATTTGGTCCCCCCTTTGCTGCTATAACAGCCTCCACACCTCTGGGAAGGCTTTCCACTACATGTTGGAACATTGCTGTGGGGACTTGCTTCCATTCAGCAACGAGGATTAGTGAGGTTGGGCACTGATGTTGGGCGATTAGGCCTGTCTCGCAGTCAGCGTTCCAATTCATCCCAAAGGTGTTCTGTCAGGTTGAGGTCAGAGGTCAGAGCTCTGCAGGCCAGTCAAGTGCTTCCACACCGATCTCAACAAACCATTTCTGTATGGATCTCTTTATGCATGGGGGTATTGTCATGCTGATACAGAAAAGGGCTTTCCCCAAACTGTTGCCACAAAGTTGGAAGCACAGAATCATCTAGATTGTCATTGTATACTGCAGCATTAAGATTTCCTTTCACTGGAACTAAGGGACCTAGGCCGAACCATGAAAAACAGCCCCAGACCATTATTCCTCCACCAAACTTTACAGTTGGCACTATGCATTCGGGCAGGTAGCGTTCTCCTGGAATCTGCCAAACCCAGTTTCGGCCGTTGGACTGTCAGATTGTGAAGTGTGATTCATCACTCGAGAGAACGCGTTTCCACTGCTCCAGAGTCCAATGGCGGCAAGCTTTACACCACTCCAGCCGACACTTAGCATTGTGCATGGTGATCTTAGGCTTGTGTGCGGCTGCTCGGCCATGGAAACCCATTTCATGAAGCTCCCGACAAACAGTTATTGTGCTGATATTGCTTCCAGAGGCAGTTTGGAACTTGGCAGTGAGTGTTGCAACCGAGGACAGACAATTTTATGAGCTCCAGCACTCTGCGGTCCCGTTCTGGGAGCTTGTGTGACCTGCCACTTTGTGGCTGAGCCGTTGTTGCTCCTAGACGTTTCCACTTCACAAAGGGCACTTACAGTTGACTGGGGCAGCTCTAGCAGGGCAGGAATTTGATGAACTGACTTGTTGGAAACTGACTTGTTGACGGTGCCACGTTGAAAATCATTGAGCTCTTCAGTAAGGTCATTCTACTGTCAATGTTTGTCTATGGAGATTGCATGGCTGTGTTCTCAATTTTATACACTTGTCAGCAACGGGATGAAATAGCCTTTTATACACCTGTCAGCAACTGGATGAAAGACTATTTCATCCCCTGTCAGCAACGGGATAAAATAACCAAATCCACTAATTTGAAGGGGCATCCACATACTTTTGTACATGTAATGGATATCATCAGCATACAACAAGATGGCCAGGAATATATCCACAACTTCATCACCAAGTTTAGCATGTTTGATTTGTAGGGCTAAATCATTAACATATATTGCAAATAAAGTGAATGAGAGTAGGTCTCCCTGCTTTACACCGTAAAGGGTTGGAAACCAGCCAGTCCTGAGGTCATTGAGGTCATTGAGCTGATCACAGTAAGACTTTGATGGGATCATAGAATCTTCCATCAATTACCATTTGAATTAGTCTAAAAGCAAGGAGGTCTCTATTCACCCAATCAAAATTGAAAATATGTTTTATGATGTGTTAACGCTATGTGTGTGTGTGTGTTCCAGTGTTGTGTCGTGTGTATGTGAGTGCTGATTCGTACCTGTGTGTTTACACACACTCTTTGCTGAGCGTGGCAGAGCTGCTGAGGATTGTGGGTCAGAAGATGGACCGACCAGAGGAGGACATGGTGCTGGTGACACACACACCTACTGGAGGTACACACACACACTGAAGGCACACACACACACACACACACACACACTGAAGGTACTCACACACACACACTGAAGGTACTGAAGGCACACACACACACACTGAAGGTACACACACACACACTGAAGGTACACACACACACACTGAAGGTACACACACACACTGAAGGTACACACACACACCCACTGAAGGTACTCACACACACCCACTGAAGGCACACACACACACTGAAGGTACACACACACCCACTGAAGGTACTCACACACACTGGAGTAGCACACACACACACACACTCCTTTTCACTCTCCCCACTTTTCTCTCTCACTCTCCCCCTGTAGAGAGGAGGATGTTACAGGCTGGTCAATATGTGTATTCTGAGACTTTGACGCCACAGAGCAAACTGATGGTCTGTCGGAGGGACCTCACACATATTATGGTAATTAACACCCAGATTACGGTTACGAATAATTTGATTGTGGTCATTCACTGACAAATGGTATTTATTTTTTAAACAAAGGCTATAGGGGACCTCGATTCAGCTTACCTGGGGTGGGGTGTGTTGCACTACTAAATCAAATCAAACTCAAGTATTTGAAAGACAAAAAAAAACACTTACCTACTCTTAACGTGTGTGTGTGTGTGTGTGTGTGTGTGTGTGTGTGTGTGTGTGTGTGTGTGTGTGTGTGTGTGTGTGTAGGCCCCTCTAACAGACAGTGAGCTGAGTAGGAGAACAGTGAGGTTGCTGGGTATCAACACCTGGGATATGGCTGCTGTTCTCACACAACTGGACTGGAACCTCTTCAACTCCATACACGAGGTAACACACACACACACACACACTGGAGGAACTTTACTACACACTCACGCATACACATACACACTCAACTCTCTGTCTTTTCCCCCCTGCAGCAGGAGTTAGTGTATTCTACAATGAGCTGTAGTACCGGAGGCAGCCACCGGGAGGGGCTATCTGTATTGCTGCAGCGCTGCAACGAGGTCCAGCAGTGGGTCATGTCTGAGGTCCTGATGTGTGTGTCACTCAACAAACGAGTCCAGCTGCTCAAGAAGTTCATCAAGATTGCAGCGCAGTAAGAGAACACACACACTTTAGACAATCAAACACACACACACACACATGGACACACACACACAACTAATCCCTGTTTTGTGTTATGTAGCTGTAAGGCCCAAAGGAACCTGAACTCAGCATTTGCCATCATCATGGGACTCAACACAGCAGCCGTCAGCAGACTCAACATAACCTGGGAGGTAAGTGTGTGTGTGTGTGTGTGTGTGTGTGTGTGTGTGTGTGTGTGTGTGTGTGTGTGTGTGTGTGTGTGTGTGTGTGTGTGTGTGTGTGTGTGTACTCTGATGGTGTGTATCTGTTCCATACGTTTACTTTCAGAAAGTTCCGGGGAAATTCAAGAAGATCTTCTCTGAACTGGAGCTGATCACAGTAAGACTCATTATCATTGGTTTAAAGTAATATTTGTCTTGATAGGCTGGTGGAAAATAGTTAGGAGAAGGTCATGAATTAAGGAACAAAATATTCTGAGACTATTGGTGTATCAGTCTCTAGGTTCAGATCCACTTGACCCTAAGCCTAACCTCTGACCTCTAACCACTAACCTTACCCTGACTCCTAACCTCTCCTCGTTGTCTCTCCAGGACCCGTCTCTGAACCATAAGGCCTACAGAGATGCCTTCAAGAAGATGAAGCCTCCTAAGATCCCCTTCATGCCCCTGCTGTTGAAAGACATCACCTTTATCCACGAGGGAAACAAAACCTTTCAGGACAACCTGGTCAACTTCCAGAAACTGGTGAGTCATGACATGTCTGTTGTGTGTGAACGTTTGTCTCTTTGTTTAATAACCGTTATCATGGTGACTGACTCTCTTCTATGCCCCGCCCCCTCAGCACATGATCGCCGACACAGTGCGTCTGATTCGCCACTGCCAAAGCGACCAACTCGGTATGGTGTCTCTGTCTGGCTCTCTTTCTGTCTCTCTTTCTGTCTGTCTGTGCCTGTGTTTCTGTAATGTTGTTCTGTTCAGTCTCTGCTGGTGAAGTCATACAGCTTCAGTGTTTTTGTCTGTGTGTGTGTGCGCGTGTATCTGTCTGTCTCCTAGGTAACGAGGTGGTGGGGAGCGACAGTGCAGAGGTCAGGGCGAGCGTTCACTACCTCCACATCATCGACAATCAACAGACACTGTTCCAACTGTCACACAAGCTGGAGCCTCGCGCCTGAACACACACACAGAAAATACACTTTGTGTTGAAGGTGCCATGCAAGCCACCGGCTCTTAGCCAATCACAGTTCAGCATCCTGATTCAGCCAGCCAACCACAGAGCTGCACACTGAGACGGCGTTCAGACTGAAAATGTATATCTGTCAACCTGATTCAGACTGTTTTTCTATGA
Organism: Oncorhynchus tshawytscha; assembly: GCF_018296145.1. Lineage (NCBI taxonomy): Eukaryota > Metazoa > Chordata > Actinopteri > Salmoniformes > Salmonidae > Oncorhynchus > Oncorhynchus tshawytscha. Next base: position 21,716,434 of record NC_056441.1, read on the forward strand.
AGGTCAAACTTTGACGGACGACAAAGACCAAGGAGAAGACAGACGGCCATTCTTTATTGTTCTGTCATGAATACTGTTTTTAAGCTACTCTCCAGAGGAGTTTGTACAGTTACTGAGATTGTGTTTCTGGTCTTAAGTTAACAGTTAGTTTCATTGTATATTAATTATCCTCAGTAGGGAAACAGTCAAAAGACTGTAGATAGTAACTGTTAGTATATGACTGGAAATCATGCAGTAGACGTACAGCAGATGTATACTGTATGTGTTCAGGCCACATGGTGAGATATGCCTCTGGATGACAGTGGCAAATGTCCGGATGGGGGAGAGATGCCATATACAGATTACACACATCCCTTTTTATTTGTATCTGTAGAAACCACAAAGCCCTCATCATTTCTGCTCCTGTCATACCACCACATAAAGGTCCTACTATTACACATTGTTATTGGGCGTTAATACCACGGTATTATAGAGATTATTATTACATTGTTATTACACTTTTACTGATTGAAGAGCTGTTTCAATGCCTGTTACACACAGATTTCACTAAGCAACATTGCCTTGGTTCAAACCCAGTCAATGCATTCAACACTGATCAAGTACATCACTGTTAAGGCCTGGTGTATTCACACTGACTGATCAAGTACATCACTGTTAAGGCCTGGTGTATTCACACTGACTGATCAAGTACATCACTGTTAAGGCCTGGTGTATTCACACTGACTGATCAAGTACATCACTGTTAAGGCCTGGTGTATTCACACTGACTGATCAAGTACATCACTGTTAAGGCCTGGTGTATTCACACTGACTGATCAAGTACATCACTGTTAAGGCCTGTGGTATTCACACTGACTGATCAAGTGCATCACATGTACAGTGTTCAGGTGTGTAGAAGCAGGGCAGTAGTGCTATATAACTATTTATTGTAATATTTTGTTTATTTATATTTCTCTACAGAATGTGACAGTCCTGTGTGCCATATCACACCGGAGCTGTATAAAGACAGACCTCGGTAAAGATTTGCAGGACATATGTGTAAATACATTGAACTGTGTCCAAAAAGATTTGCTGGTTGAGCTGAAATGCTGGAATGTTTAAAACAGGAGACTAGGGAGTGGAGTTGATCCAGTGATTGTTACTGTCCTATGTGATTTCAAAATGGGGGGGAAGAGAAAAAAGACGAATGAAGAAGAGACGGAGGGGTGTTGTTGTTTTCTTGCCATGATGATGTAAAGTTCTGTTTTAAAGAATGTTGTTGTTTGCATGACGTGACAACCCCACCAGATCACAATGCAAGATGACACTAAGAGTGTGTCCCAAATTGCATCCTATTTCCTATATAGTGCATTACTTTTGACCAGAGCTATGTGGCCCTAGTCAAACGTAGTGCACTATATAGGGAATAGGGAGCTCTGGTTAAAAGTAGTGCACTATATAAGCCAGGGAATAGTGTGCCATTTCAGATTTGCTCTAAGGCTTTATACCACTGTAATATTGTTGATTTGTAAATATGCATAATGTTATTATGATGTTTGAGATGTAATTATTTATCTGTTTTAAAGGTAGGCCTACATTCCACAATATGATGTATTCATACACAGCGGGAGAAAGGAAAGGGCAGGGCAGTATGTTCCCTGTCCCTAACTGCAGAATCCACACGTCTTTTCTAAAGAGAGGTTTACTACGTCAAAGTTTTACTGGAGATTATGTATGAATAAATTAGAGCTTTTATGTCATAATAAACATTGTGTCGATGGTCACTGTCTCTGAATATTATCAGAGAGGAGGATGAGAGGATGGAGGAGTAGGAGAGAAATGATAGAAGAGAGGAAAGAAAAGAATCAAATAAAACAGCTGTTTCTCATTTTCACTTCTCATTAAGCGTGAGGTGACATCACCATTGCCTCCCTGTGCATACTTTACAAACCCTGTCATTTATTTCAGTGGAAGACAAGTCTTGAGCTCAGCGGGCTAATTGGTGGTGGTGGGCGTGGAGAAGGGGGAGTGACAGAAGAGGGAGAGTACAGCTTCTGCAGGGGCGGGCCATTCAGAATGTGTAATAGGCTATGGAATTTAAAAATAATAATAATAAAGGCAATAATACCATCATCATGATATCATACATATTTGTTGAAGCAGATACAGTGCATTTGGAAATAATTCAGACCCCTTGTTCTAAAATTGATTAAAAAATGTTTTTCCCCTCATCAATCTACACATAATGACAAAGCCCAAACAGGTTTTTAGACATTTTTGCTAATGTATAAAGATATGTAAATTTGCTATTTTTTAAATAAGTATTCAGACCCTTTAATCAGTACTTTGTTGAAGCCACTTTGGCAGCAATTATAGCCTCTAGTCTTCTTGGGTATGACGCTACAAGTTTGGCACACCTGTATTTGGGGAGTTTCTCCCATTCTTCTCTGCAGATCCTCTCAAGCTCTGTCAGGAGGGATGATGGGGAGCGTCGCTGCACAGCTATTTTCAGGTATCTCCAGAGATGCTTGATCGGGTTTAAGTCCAGGCTCTGGCTGGGCCACTCAAGGACATTGCGTTGACTTAGAGGTGTGCTTAGGGTTGTTGTCCTGTTGGAAGGTGAACCTTTGCCCCACTCTGAGGTCCTGAGCACTGTGGAGCAGGTTTTCATCAAGGATCTCTCTGTATTTTACTTTGTTCATCTTTTCCTCGATCCTGACTAGTCTCCCAGTCCCTGCTGCTGAAATACATCCCCACAGCATGATGCTGCCACCACTATGCTTCACTGCCGTAGGCATGGTGCCAAGTCTCCTCCAGACATGACGCTTGGCATTCAGGCCAATCTTGGTTTCATCAGACCAGAGAATCTTGTTTCTCATGGTCTGAGAGTCCTTTGGGTGCCTTTTGGCAAACTCCAAGCGGGTTGTCGTGTGCCTTTTACTGAGGAGTGGCTTCCGTCTGGTCACTTTACCATAAAGGCCTGATTGGTGGAGTACTGCAGAGATGGTTGTCCTTCTGGAAGGTCCTCCCATCTCCACAGAGGAACTCTGGAGCTCTGTCAGAGTGACTACCGGGTTCTTGGTCACCTCCCTGACCAAGGCCCTTCTACCCCAATTGCTCAGTTTGGCCGTGTGGCCAACTCAAGGAAGAGTCTTGGTGGTTCCAAACGTCTTATATTTAAGAATGATGGAGGCCACTGCGTTCTTGGGGACCTTCAATGCTGCAGACATTTTTTGGTACCCTTCCCCAGATCTGTGCCTCGACACAATTCTGTCCTTTGACCCCATGGCTTGGTTTTTGCTCTGACATGCACTGTGAACTGTGAGACCTTATATAGACAGGTATGTGCCTTTCCAAATCATGTCCAATCAATTGAATTTACCACAGGTGGATTGCAATCAAGTTGTAGAAACATCTCAAGGATAATCAATGGAAACATGATGCACATGAGCTCAATTTCGAGTCTCATAGCAAAGGGTCTGAATAGTTATGTAAATAAGGTATTTCTAAAAACGTGTTTTCACTTAGTCATTGTAGGGTATTGTGTGTAGATTGCAGATTTATTTTTGTTATCAATTTAGAACAAGGCAAATTGTGGGGAAAGTCAAGGGGTCTGAATACTTTCTGAATGCACTTTATGATTTAACATAGATTTTTTCAATTTTGTCTTAATGTAGGAAAATCCTAAACATGTAGGCGCCAAATGTTTCCAGATGCAACTTTGCTATTACTTCTTTGTTGCAGTCACTGCAGTACAGTAGTTGGATTTTAAAGCACAGAACCTTGAAAAGCTCATTTCTCGGGACAGTGAGATTCTGCCACACCTACATTGTCTTTTTGCCGCGAAACTGGGGAGAGGGCGGCACTCGGGCTGTTCCATTATGTATCCGGGGGAGAAGGAGAGTAACTCCGAGCAGAAACTCATTGTAATAATGATATTACAAATCAATTCACTCTCACGGCCGTCGTATAACGACTTCTAAATACAGGAAAAGTATTCTGGGCTCACAAAATCAAGTTTGAAAACATATTTGAACGAAATTCAAAACTCGACTGCACACCTGACTTTAGAGACAAGTACATGAACTCGTGTTTGTTTTTTTACCATTCATTCTCTGTTGTGTGAACTGCATGTGAACTTTGAGAGAAGGAACATTCGTCTCTCAAACGAGTTAAAATGCCGTTATCATCAAAGGTAAGTGAGGTTTAACAGTTGCAGATTTTATATCTCCACACGGTACAGCCAGAATAGGACTGGCCACCCCTCAGAGCCTGTTTCCTCTAGGTTTCTAATGAGTTTTTCCTAGCCACTGTGCATCTGCATTGCTTGCTGGTTTGGAGTTTTACGCTGGGCTGTTTAGCCTACAGTACAGTCCAAGTTTTTTCTGTTCCAAACACTTCGGAAAGTACAAGGTTGCATAGAAAGTAACGTCAATTTAACTAGCTGCCGAATAGGCATCAACTCGCCACGTAGCTTATTCTTAATGTTTGTCCATAGGCTACCAGAGTGAGGACAGACATTTTTCAGAATAAACGTTGGGAGTGAAAAACTTAGTGAAATAGTCCATGCCCTACCCGGTATCTTTATTCTGCCACTGTACAACTCTGTATGCGTTGTTTGTTGGCAGCCTTGTTATTTACGACGTTTTTGCAACAGATTCCTGTTGGAACGTTCCACAAATTATACCCACCTCAGTCCAGGGTCCTTTTATAAGGCCCTTTGGCTTTATTAAGCCTAGGCTAAATCAAGTCATAAAATGTCCAGGTCCTTATTTTATAAGGTAAATTTAATTTATATCTACAGCCTATCATAGAAATCAGTGCTGTATTATTTTAATATTTATTTATTTTAACCTTCTATTTAACTAGGCAAGTGAGTTAAGAGAAAATTCTTATTTTCAATGACAGCCTAGTGGGTTAACTGCCTGTTCAGGGCCAGAACGACGGATTCGTACCTTGTCAGCTCGGGGGTTAGAATTTGCAACCTTCCGGTTACTAGTCCAACGCTCTAACCACTAGGTTACCATGCTGCCCCAAGTTTGAGACGTGTAATAGGAATGCATTTGGTCTCTTTACATTTTTGTTAGTGGCCACCTCTTTGACTCATTACTGAACTCATTACTACACCTCCACCATAGACTACTTTCTGGAAAGGACAGTGTGAAAAGGGTATTATATATTAGTGTAGCTTTAACACAGATGAATAGGGGGAAATAGCGGAGTTAGTTATACAACTATCTTTGGCTTTAATCTGTTGTCTGTCCTTCAGACCCCCAGGGCCCTGTCGGCCATCTTTGAAAGTCCCAGTGACGATGAGGACTTCCTGGGTTTTGCAATGTCAGTGCCTAGTGACAGCGAATCAGATGACAGCAGGGACAGCCTTGACTCTGGGAAGCCGGTGAGTAGCTGCCAATCTTTACCACACACACTACAATCCTGGTTTACTTAATTCTGCTACAGTTAGCGATTGAAATAATCCATCCATCTTTCTCTCTCGCTTTTCAGGTTGTGCATTTCAGGTCAAAGTTTGTGACCGCAGAGTTGGTAAGTCTGTTCAGCCATTCAGACAGTGAGGCGGAGGGTTTTGAGGGCTTTGGTGAGGAAGAGAACAGAGGGTTCAGAAGCAGGATGAAGGCTATGGTATTTAGACCTAACATGGCATCTCTTTTCTACTGTTCTCTCCAGTGGTATGTGTGAATGGGGATGCTTGGTTGTACCATGACTCTTCTCTCCTGTTTTCCGTCGCTCCAGTGCGTAGCGGAGGAGAGTGATGAAGACACAGGTTTCTACTCCGAGGGGGAGGAGCCAGAGACACACACAAGGAGGAGTCTCTGTGTTGCCTTTAGGTGAGTGTACGAGTGTTCAACTGTGTTTGTGTCTCAAATGGCACCCTATTCACTATGATCCACTGCTTTTTGAATACAGTTGAATACTCTGCTTCAGGTTTCCCACCAAAATACTCTCTGCCAAGAAAGGGGAGGCACCAAAGAAACCCCAGCCAATCACTACCGCCACTCCGAAGAGGACAACCAATGAAAAGGAGCATCTGAAAAGGGGTGTGTCTCAGGTGTCCCGTGGGATGGTGACACGGGGTCAGAAACAGCCTCTAAAAAAAGAGGAGGTTGAGTCTCCAGTTCTAAATAAACGAGCCAAGAACATCCAGGAGAACAAGGCCATGGTACATAACCACTGACCAGGGTTGTGTTCTGTATGCGGTTACACTACTGAATACAACCCTGCTATCTACTTTCTCTCTTGTTATTATTGTGTATATTAGAAGGGTTTTCTCATCCTGTGTTATTATTGTTGTCCTTCAGTTGGCCAAGCTGTTTGCTGACCTGACCAACATGGCTGAACTCCCCCCCTCTACCATGGTGAGTTAGTACACTTGACTTGGGCTAATGGAATTGGTTCATATTGTGCATGTTTCAGATTAATTTACCACAGTTGGACTGGCGGAATCTGTAAATCACCTTGCTTCCCAAAGATAGGCAGCACTGCAGCTCGTCTTCTTCAAACTGATCCCCTGAAACACGCAGACTTTCTCAGGTGACTCCTGACTTCTGGGTGTTGTAGTTCTCACTGGGGCATTGTGGGTGTTGTGTTCCAGAAGAAGAGGCGTGTGAGTGAGAAGCCGACCCCTCGTAGACGAGGTGTGCATGAGGGGGGCGAGAGGAGGAACCCATCGCGTGCGGCCAGACCGCCAGAGAAGTTTGGGGTGGAGGAGCGGACTACCTCCCCTTCACATAACAACAAATCTGTGAGGACTGTCTGTGTCAGGAAACTACTGGAGGTACACAAGGGCACACATGACTTACATATGCTTGTTCACACACACATTCTTTACACAGGTAACTCTTGATCATTGTGATTGAACAGGTAGATGATACTGATGATGTGTGTCTGTGTGTGGCCAGGTGGATGATGAGCTGAGAAGAAGTGGGAAGAAGAGGAGGGCGAGCAGCGGGAAGAGGAGGAAGATTATACATGTGAGATCAGTCGATGAGATCACGGAGGAAGAGCTGGACAACGTGGCGGAAGGCGCCAAAGACAAGATACTGGACAAGGACCACGTAAGAGACACACACACACACAGCAAGGCTTTTATAATTGTCTCTTTTCATCAGCTGCTCAGTTCTGCTGTCTATCCATCTGTCCTGTGATAGAGATGGAACTGGTGTGTGTGTTCCAGGGCAGCACTTGTCATCAGTGTAGACAGAAGACTCTGGACACCAAGACGGTGTGTCGTAGCGGAGTATGTTCAGGGGGCAAAGGTCAGTTTTGTGGGCCCTGTCTGAGGAACCGCTACGGAGAGGACGTACGCTCTGCCCTGCTGGATCCAGTTAGTACACACACAGCCCTTGACCTATACCCCATCAGTACACCAGAAATATTGTTTTATCACTAAATCCATGTGTTTTTCTCTCTCTCTAAGGACTGGGAGTGTCCTCTTTGTAGAGGTATCTGTAACTGCAGTCTGTGTCGACGGAGAGAAGGACGTTGTGCAACAGGACAACTCGTCCATTTGGCTCAACACAAGGGCCACAGCAATGTCCAAGATTACCTGGAGAGGTAGGTGCAGTGGTGGAAAAAGTACCCAGTTTTCATACTTGTGGAAAAGTCCCGATAGAAAATGACTCAAGTGAAAGTCACCCCGTAAAATACTACTTGAGTCAAAGTATTTGGTTTTTAATATACTTAAGTATCAAAAGTAAGAGTATAAATAATTTCAAAGTCCTTACCAGATGGTACGATTTTTGTGTTTTTTATTTTGGAGTAGCCAGGGACACACTCAAACACTTGGCCATCATGTACAAAAAAGCATTTGTGTTTAGCGAGTCCTCCAGATTAGAGGCAGTAGGGATGAACAGGGATGTTCTCTTGATAAGTGTGTGAATTGGACCATTTTCCTGTCTTGCTAAGCATTCAAAGTGTAATGAGTACTTTTGGGTGTCCAGTGGTGTAAAAATAATACTTGAAAGTACTACTTATGTCGTTTTTATGGACAACTTTTACTTTGCTACATTCCTAAAGAAAATAATGAACTTTTTACTCCATACATTTTCCCTGACAGAAGGCTACTCTTTAAGTAGGCTACCCGTTACATTGTGAATGCTTAGCAGGACAGGAAAATGGGTCAATTCATGCACTTACTGTATCTAGAGAACATCCCTGGTCCTCCCTACTGCCTCTGATCTGGCGGACCTGCTAAACACACACGTTTTGTAAATTATGTCTGAGTGTTGGAGTGTGCATCTGGCTATCTGTAAATAAAATGGTGCTGTCTGGTTTGCTTAAGATGTATATTTAACCAAATACTTTGACTCAAGTAGTATTTTACTGGGTGACTGTCACTTCTACTGGAGTCATTTTCTATTAAGGTATCTTTACTTTTTACTCAAGTATGACAGTTGGATACTTTTTCCACCACTGTGGGTGTCAGTGAAAATGTATGGAGTAAAAAAATAAAGTACATTATTTTATTTAGGAATGTAATGGAGTTACCCCCCAAAACTACTTAAGTAGTACTTTAAAGTATTTTTTAAATTTAAGTACTACCACTGGGTAGGTAGTTTGTGTGTGTGTGTGTTTTAATTTGACTGTGTGTTTGAGCTAATAAATGTTGTTTTAATTAAAACAACGTCTACTTTTCTTTCTCCACAGCATCCAAAAAGATCTTCGAGCCTAGAGACAAGACCAGACAAGCAGACAGCTCCCCTGTTGGTCAGGACAGACAATTACACCCTGAAGGCCCAGAGGGAGAGACCCAGCAGACAGAGGGTGTGTCTCAATCTCTCCTTTCTCCTGAAGTTTACACTCTTCACTACTTCCCACAAAGCATTGGATTTGCAGAGGCATGGGCTAAAGGGAGTTTCCACCAAATTTCTTATACCAGTCATTTCCCTACAAATCAATGGATGGAAGTGAACAAGTGCACACTTTGGGCAGAAGGAGAGAGAATTAGGATGTGGTCATACTGACACACAGAATTGTTCTGCTTTAGTACTGCCACAGTTCACTTGAGTCCATTTTGGATCTCTAGATGGTCTAGAACAGTGTTCCTCAATGACTGCCACGTCCCTCTAACACCCTATTTAATCACAGTCATGTTCAGTAGGGAGACAATGTTTTGAAACAGGAGGTAGTACCTGACATTTTCCAGTAAGAACATGTAATTACCATTTATTGTTGCAAAATATTTTGCTACGGTGTACACCACTGAATATGACCCAGGAAAACCATAACTTGTGGATCCCTGCAACTAAAAAGATTGAGCAACACCGGTCTAGATGGATATCTGTGGTTCCAAGACTGTTTACACAGGCAGCCCAATTCTGAAATCATATTTTTATGCAACAGCTGTCAGGCAGTGGAGTTGAACTTTTTATTAGACCTTGGATGTGTCGGAGGGTACAGACAACCACTGTTAAATTCAATACCTTTTTAATTTGGGGAATAATGTTTACGCACCGATTATTATGCTAAATTAGCATAGTTTGAGTTTACACCTATTTTACCACTGCATCCCTAGTAGTAAGACGTGGTTTACCTTTTACTGAAAGGAACAGAACATATTCCCTTTATTATAGACCATAGCCAATACAATTGGACCTATGGAATGTATAGTGTACTGTTTACTACACTGTTTTAATGTTTTTTTCCTTCTAAATGGAGTTTTAAGACTCTTCTGAAAGTGGACACTGTACGTTAGTTGAATCTGAAATAAAGAACTGAAGTTCAAATGTTTACTAGTTGGTGTCTGTCACAGTGGCTGTAGTAGCAGTTTGGAATGTGTGTAGATTTAGTCCCCTCAACCCTCGCAGACCGAGTCCTGAATATGTGGGAGGAGCGCACCGCCCACAAAGACACAGCTATCTCCAGCTGCAATTCTAAAATTCAACTATAAAAATAGCCATAAAATAGTGGTATTGATGAGGGGTGTTTTTACATGAAGATCGTTGGAAAGGCTTGGGTTAGTGAACACATTTCAGGAGAAAAGGGGAAGAATCTAAATTGGGCTTGGGGTCAATTGTTGAGTCCTGAGATAGTCATGACCACGGCTAACGACCAGGTGCCTTCCCTGTCTGTCGGGTTAAAATGTGGATGAGTGTGCGTGTAACTTTTGGTAGATCAGTGGAGACCATTTTACATTTGAGTCATTTAGCAGACGCTCCTATTCAGAGCATTCATCTTAATTTCAACGGTTTTACTGAGTTACAGTTCATATAAGGGAATCAATCCATTTAAATACATTAATTGGGCCCTAATCTATGGATTTCACATGAATGGGTGGGCTTGGGAGCGCATAGGCTCACTGACTGGGGAGCCAGGCCCAGCCAATCAGAATTCGTTTTTCCTCACAAAGGGGCCTTAATACAGACCCAAATAATCCTCTGTTTCATCAGGTGTCCGGGTGGCTGGTCTCAGAGAGATCACGCAGGTGAAGAAGCCGGATGTGGAGGTCCTGGGCTGGCTTGGTTACACGTGGTCTGTGGTTGTGAGGCCAGTTGGACGTACTGCCAAATTCCCTAAAACATTGGAGGCAGGTTATGGTAGAGAAATTAACATTCAATTCTCTGGCAACCGATCTGGTGGATATTCCTGCAGTCAGGATTCCAGTTGCACGCTCCCTCAACTTGAGACATCTGTGTCATTGTGTTGTGTGACACAACTGCACATTTTAGCGGCCTTTTTATTGTCCCAAGCACAAGGTGCACCTGTGTAATTTTAACAAGGCTAATCTGAAAACAAGACTCCCTAAATTTTATCAGCATATCGATTGCGCAACCAGGGGTGATAAAACCTTGGATCATTGTTACTCTAACTTCCGCGACGCATATAAGGCCCTGCCCCGCCCCCCTTTCGGAAAAGCTGACCACGACTCCATTTTGTTGATCCCTGCCTACAGACAGAAACTAAAACAAGAGGCTCCCACGCTGAGGTCTGTCCGACCAAGCTGACTCCACACTCCAAGACTGCTTCCATCACGTGGACTGGGAAATGTTTCGTATTGCGTCAGATAACAACATTGACGAATACGCTGATTCGGTGTGCGAGTTCATTAGAACGTGCGTTGAAGATGTCGTTCCCATAGCAACGATTAAAACATTCCCTAACCAGAAACCGTGGATTGATGGCAGCATTCGTGTGGAACTGAAAGCGCGAACCACTGCTTTTAATCAGGGCAAGGTGTCTGGTAACATGACTGAATACAAACAGTGCAGCTATTCCCTCCGCAAGGCTATCAAACAAGCTAAGCGTCAGTACAAAGTAGAATCTCAATTCAACGGCTCAGACACGAGAGGCATTTGGCAGGGTCTACAGTCAATCACGGACTACAGGAAGAAATCCAGCCCAGTCACGGACCAGGATGTCTTGCTCCTAGGCAGACTAAATAACTTTTTTGCCCGCTTTGATGACAATACAGTGCCACTGACACGGCCTGCAATGAAAACATGCGGTCTCTCCTTCATTGCAGCCGAGGTGAGTAAGACATTTAAACGTGTTAACCCTCGCAAGGCTGCAGGCCCAGACGGCATCCCCAGCCGCGCCCTCAGAGCATGCGCAGACCAGCTGGCCGGTGTGTTTACGGACATATTCAATCAATCCCTATACTAGTCTGCTGTTCCCACATGCTTCAAGAGGGCCACCAGTGTTCCTGTTCCCAAGAAAGCTAAGGTAACTGAGCTAAACGACTACCGCCCTGTAGCACTCACATCCGTCATCATGAAGTGCTTTGAGAGACTAGTCAAGGACCATATCACCTCCACCCTACCTGACACCCTAGACCCACTCCAATTTGCTTACCGCCCAAATAGGTCCACAGACGATGCAATCTCAACCACACTGCACACTGCCCTAACCCATCTGGACAAGAGGAATACCTATGTGAGAATGCTGTTCATCGACTACAGCTCGGCATTCAACACCATAGTACCCTCCAAGCTTGTCATCAAGCTCGAGACCCTGGGTCTCGACCCCGCCCTGTGCAACTGGGTACTGGACTTCCTGACGGGCCGCCCCCAGGTGGTGAGGGTAGGCAACAACATCTCCTCCCCGCTGATCCTCAACACTGGGGTCCCACAAGGGTGCGTTCTGAGCCCTCTCCTGTACTCCCTGTTCACCCACGACTGCGTGGCCACGCACGCCTCCAACTCAATCATCAAGTTTGCGGACGACACAACAGTGGTAGGCTTGATTACCAACAACGACGAGACGGCCTACAGGGAGGAGGTGAGGGCCCTCGGAGTGTGGTGTCAGGAAAATAACCTCACACTCAACGTCAACAAAACTAAGGAGATGATTGTGGACTTCAGGAAACAGCAGAGGGAACACCCCCCTATCCACATCGATGGAACAGTAGTGGAGAGGGTAGTAAGTTTTAAGTTCCTCTGCATACACATCACAGACAAACTGAATTGGTCCACTCACACAGACAGCATCGTGAAGAAGGCGCAGCAGCGCCTCTTCAACCTCAGGAGGCTGAAGAAATTCGGCTTGTCACCAAAAGCACTCACAAACTTCTACAGATGCACAATCGAGAGCATCCTGGCGGGCTGTATCACCGCCTGGTACGGCAACTGCTCCGCCCTCAACTGTAAGGCTCTCCAGAGGGTAGTGAGGTCTGCACAACGCATCACCGGGGGCAAACTACCTGCCCTCCAGGACACCTACACCACCCGATGCTACAGGAAGGCCATAAAGATCATCAAGGACATCAACCACCCGAGCCGCTGCCTGTTCACCCCGCTGTCATCCAGAAGGCGAGGTCAGTACAGGTGCATCAAAGCTGGGACCGAGAGACTGAAAAACAGCTTCTATCTCAAGGCCATCAGACTGTTAAACAGCCACCACTAACATTGAGTGGCTGCTGCCAACACACTGACAATGACACTGACTCAACTCCAGCCACTTTAATAATGGGAATTGATGGGAAATGATGTAAATATATAAACAATGCTATCTTATATAATGTTACTTACCCTACATTATTCATCTCATATGCATACGTATATACTGTACTCTATACGACTGCATCCTTATGTAATACATGTATCACTAGCCACTTTAACTATGCCACTTTGTTTACATACTCATCTCATGTATATACTGTACTCGATATCAGCTACTGTATCTTGCCTATGCTGCTCTGTACCATCACTCATTCATATATACTTATGTACATATTCTTTATCCCCTTACACTGTGTATAAGACAGTAGTTTTGGAATTGTTAGTTAGATTACTTGTTGGTTATTACTGCATTGTCGGAACTAGAAGCACAAGCATTTCGCTACACTCGCATTAACATCTGCTAACCATGTGTATGTGACAAATAAAATTTGATTTGTAATGATCATGCTGTTTAATCAGCTTCTTGATATGCCACATGTTTCAAGTGGGTGAATTATCTTGGCAAATGAGAAATGCTCACTGTCAGGGTTGTAAACAAATTTGTGCACAACATTTGAGAGAAATAAGCTTTCTTTGTGTATGGAACATTTTGGGGATCTTTTATTTCAGCTCATGAAACATGGAACCAACACTTTACATGTCATGTTTATATTTTTGTTTGGTATAATATACAGTAGACATAGAGGCTGTCTGTTATATGGGATAGTCTCTATATTATAAGGGCTGGTCTCTATATAGCAGGGCTGCCCAACCCTCTTCCCAGAGAGCTACAGTCCTGTGGGTTTTCAGTCCAACCCTCATTTAACACACCTGATTCTACTAATTAGCTGCTCAACAAGACCTTGACTAGCTGAATCAGATACGCTAAATTAGGGTTGGACTGAAAACCTACAGAACAGTAGATCTCCAGGAAGAGGGTTGGGCAGCCCTGCTGTATAGTGTAAGGGCTAGTCTCTGGTCCTTATAATATACAAACGGAGGGAGAGAGGCAGCGAGAGAGTATCCCTTATAATATACAGAGAGCGAGTGTCCCTTATTCGACGGTGAGAACGGGAGATACACTGACCATATAATAGAGGGAGCGAGACAGACTCACCCCTGTGATAGAGAGGAAGAGAAAGCAGAAGGCAGCGAGAGGCCAACCTTCATCAAAAAAGGTGGAGGAGAAAGGAGAGACTGGCCCTCATGATTAAAAAAGAGAACAGAACGTTCACACCTCTCCTCTTGCCCAACCCCCACATCACACAGTCACTGCTTTCTCTCTGCTTCTCACCCTACCTTGATTCTACGCCGTACCAGCGTACAGCTGACCGCAAGGCAGACTGGGAGATGAAGTCCCCGTTGCCACAACACATTTCGAAGGCGAGGCTTCGCTAAATACAACTCCCATCTCAACCCTCGCAGACCGAGTCCTGAATATGTGGGAGGAGCGCACCGCCCACAAAAAGACACAGCTATCTGTCTCCAGCTGCAATTCTAAAATCCAACTATAAAAACAGCCATAAAATAGTGGTATTGATGAGGGGTGTTTTTACATGAAGATCGTTGGAAAGGCTTGTTGTACCTAGCGGCAGAAACACCAGCGGCAGAAAGAGAGGAGAGAGGGCGAGGGGTGTTGGTCTGATGGGTAAATGAAAGTGGGTGGGCCTACCGCGGACACATTACTAACTTGAATTAGAATACATTTTTCCAGTCGATTTTTCCGTTAATGGAATTAACGCGCGTCGGTCGTTAAAGGGTGTTTTCGGTTGGTTTTGAGAGGCGTCGGGCGCGGAAACCGGACCATTTCCCGTTATCACGGGAGGTTTGATTGTCGCTCGAGTTTTGTACCGCCCTTCCTGCGGAGTGGGTGGTTTAGGTGCTAACCGGAGCGACGACACAGCCCAGCTCGAGCTATTCGCGGAGAAAAAAGGCCGTCCTTACCCGGTGCTTTAGCCGGCCTTTCTCCCCTAGCCTCTCCTCTCTGGTTTATGAATGCGTTATGAGTGGTAGGTACCCTCCCCTCTCATCTCCGTCTCCACCCCTCTATCCCTCTTTTCTTCCCCCCTTGCTTTCTTTGCATACAGCCTGACAGATATGCAGAAACCGTTTGATGATAAAGAATAGCGTATTCCTAAAACAGAGGCAACACGTTTCCATAACCGATCTGTTTAGATGTATAAGTCTCTAATCGGGTTCCGATCAATGTGTATGTCTTTTCGCCAGTAGTTGAACCATATGGTGCCACTACACTGTTATAAAACCATGTGCAGGGAAATATTGACATCTTTATAGCCTATTTTTATCAGGTAGTCGCCGTGTACCCACTGTGTTATTGATAAATGTGATCACTAATCATTCAGTCCTCCAGTGTTAGTCTATTGATTATTGATCAAGTATTGTTTGATCGATGGTCCTCAGATCAGAAGAAGGAAGTGTCGGGATCAGAAGGAGGGAAACCAGGCAAGAAAGGCAAACGTTCTGGATCACAGGTAGGCTGGTACACACCACTTCCTGGTTCTGTCTAGAGACCATGTTCAGAGGATTGCATTATGTCTATCAACACCAATAATGGACTTGTCTTTGGCTCCATGTCTATGAGATGAGGTTTTTGCAGTATAATAAAACATATTTATTTAATATTTTCATAGCATTTCCATAGCATGTGTTCTGACAGGGTTTCTGAAGGCATATTTGATTCTAGTGTTGATATAGACTGTCATGTAGCTTCTGTGCAAAAAAAACACTAGCTGTCTATACAGGCAGCTTTAGAGGTGTGTGTGTGTGTGGATGATATTAAATATTTGCATGCGACCTACACTCCTAGAACAAAAGGTGCTATCTAGAACCTAGAAGGGTTCTTTGGCTGTCCCCATAGGAGAACCCTTTTAATAACACTTTTTTGGGTTCCAGTTAAAATCCTTTTGGTTCCAGGTATAACCATTTTGGGTTCCATGTAGAACCCTTTCCACAAAAGGTTCTACCTGGAACCAAAAAGGGTTATACCTGGAACCAAAAAGGGTTCTCCTATAGGGACAGCCGAAGAACCCGTTTTTTTTCTAAGAGTGTAGTTCCTTCGTGACAACTGCTCTCTGTCTGTCTATCTGTGTGTGTGTCTCTCTCTTTCCGTATCTCTCTCTTTCCGTATCGCTCTCTGTCTATATGCATGTTGTCTCTCTCTCTGTCTCTCTCCCTCTTCTCCCTTTGTCTCTCTCAATCTCTGTATCTCTCTCTGTCTATATGCATGCTGTCTCTGTGTGTCTCTCTCTCTCTCTCTGTCTATATGCATGTTGTCTCTCTATCTGTCTATATGCATGTTGTCTCTCTATCTGTCTATATGCATGTTGTCTCTCTATCTGTCTATATGCATGCTGTCTCTGTGTGTGTCTCTCTCTCTCTATCTGTCTATATGCATGTTGTCTCTCTCTCTGTCTATATGCATGTTGTCTCTGTGTGTGTCTCTCTCTCTCTATCTGTCTATATGCATGTTGTATCTCTCTCTGTCTATATGCATGTTGTCTCTCTATCTGTCTATATGCATGTTGTCTCTCTCTCTCTATCTGTCTATATGCATGTTGTCTCTCTCTCTCTATCTGTCTATATGCATGTTGTCTCTCTCTCTGTCTCTCTCCCTCTTCTCCCTTTGTCTCTCTCAATCTCTGTATCTCTCTCTGTCTATATGCATGCTGTCTCTGTGTGTGTGTCTCTCTCTATCTGTCTATATGCATGTTGTCTCTCTCTCTGTCTCTCTCCCTCTTCTCCCTTTGTCTCTCTCAATCTCTGTATCTCTCTCTGTCTATATGCATGCTGTCTCTGTGTGTGTCTCTCTCTCTCTCTCTGTCTATATGCATGTTGTCTCTGTGTGTGTTCTATGTTTGAATTCCCCTATCTGCCTGTGTGTGTTCTCTCTCTCTCTCTAGGATTCCCAGCCGTCTCCCCTAGCCCTACTGGCTGCGACCTGCAGTAAGATAGGAGGTCAGGGAGGAGTGGAAGGACAGGTCCAGTTGCAAGCTGGTCAAATACAGGTAGCCATCAATACTAATTATATAGCTATAAGTTATGTTATTCCTTGTATTAATGTTCTTGTTACTGTTATAGTTGTTACAATGTTGGTAATGTAAGTTCTGAAACAATAAGACATTATAAAGACTCATACATGCTTTATAACATGGTACATACACTACATGGCCATTATAAAGGCTCGTAATGCTTATAACACGGTATATATCTGCAGACTTTCAGTGTACTGTGTGTTGATTGTACTTTCAGATCCAGAAACACATAGATTCAGCCAGGAACCAGACTCTGGTTCCTATTCTAGTACATGTTTATTCAATTATGTTTATTTATTGTTTATGTATATTTATTTGCAGTTGCAGGGTGGGCAGATCCAGGGTCATATAGTTGTAGACGCAGCAGGTAATCAGACTCTGGTTCAGCAGCAGTTAGAACTGGTTCCTGCCCAGTTCACTGGTAATGGCTGGCAGATCATCACTACCGCTCCCCAAATGGCCAATGACACTGCCAATCAACCTGTCGCCGTAACGCTGGCTACCACTTCCGCCAATGACAGTGCTCCGGCAGGTCGTAAGGCGAAGGCAGTGGGCGGGACTAAAACCATAGCAGCCAATCAGCAGCCCCAGCAGCAGCAGCAGTTCCAGATCATCCAGGTTTGTGTGTGTGTGTGTGTGTGTGTGTGTGTGTGTGTGTGTGTGTGTGTGTGTGTGTGTGTGTGTGTGTGTGTGTGTGTGTGTGTGTGTGTGTGTGTGTGTGTGTGTGTGTGTGTGTGTGTGTGTGTGTGTGTGTGTGTGTGTGTGGAATGGAAAGTTGACTGGAGGGGTGCAGTCATGTGGAAATTCTGGTCCTATAACCTATAAATGTATTTTTCTTAGACATGGAGAGTGGAGTACTATATACTGTATAGTATTCTGTTTCTGTGTCCAGGTTCAGAACATGCCCACCTAATGTCACTATGTTTTTAAGTAAGGTTATTGTTTGTCTCTCCAGGTGCAAAATATGCCTTCGTCGGGGGGTGGGGTCCAATACCAGGTGATCCCCCACCTGCAGACGTCAGACGGCCAACAGATCCACATCAGCCCCCAGACCGCATCCCTGGGGGGGCAGCACATCCAGATCAGGTAGGTGACAGCTGTTTTAAAGGTCAGACTGGTAGTCTGCATGTTAGAGGTTAGACAGGAGGTTTGGGTGATTTAAAAGTGGTACAATTTACTTTTTACAGATGACAATAGATAACGTGCTTCTATTCTATTCAGTTCGGGCCAGGGCGGTCTACCAGAGCAGGTCCAGCTGATCCAAACCCAGAACCAATCCCAGACCCAGGCCATCCTACAACCGGCCAACCAGCAGGCCATCCTCACTGGCTCAGCCAATCAGACGTTGCAGCTTCGTCCAGCCCAATCCTTCCCGCTACAGATGCAGACCTTACAGGGCTCCCAGACCCAGGTAATGACTACAGTACCCATAAACATCGGCGGTATGACCCTCGCCCTGCCGGTCATGAATAATTTAGCGGGGGGCGGAGCCGTGCAGCTTATCCAAGCAGCCGACGGCAGCTTTACCGTAGCTAACAGTAACCAACTGGTGACAACAACGGCGGCGGTGTCCGGGGCAGCTACCGGGTCATCTGGGGGTACCATAACAACTGTTGCCGGGTGCGATGGAGCATTGTCGGACGGAACACAGCTGAGTTCTGTAGCCGGGTCGGACGGTGGGGCGGAGAGAGACTCACAGAACCAACCCAGCGAGCAGAACTCACAGATGGTACGTGATTGCGTGTTTTTGTGACTTAACATTCATGAAATAGAAGGATGTATTGATTGATTGTTGATTAATTAATTGGTTGGTTGGTTGATTGACATGTCCAGAGCCAGGCCAACGGACTACAGGGCCAATCAGATCCTCCAGGGACCATCCAGCAGGTCATCGTGGGACAGGTGGGTTCTACTTGGCTGCTTTTATCTTTTTTATGGTATTATACTATAATAAATTATATTATATGTTGTTATTATCATCATTGTCCAGATGGGCAACCAGGTGTTGCAGCAGATCCAAATCCAGCCACAGAACCAGGTAACACACACAAACACACACACACATACACACACACACACACACAGTACATCCGCAGAAAGTTTGTGAGCTGTTTGTTTCCACCAGATCCAAGGCCAGCCGCATCAGATCCAAACCTTTCAGTTAGGACCAGGCGGGACCCTACAGCCCATACAAGCCTTCCAGAACCAACAGGTAGCTAGCTGCTTTCGCTGCCTTCCCCAAACTGTTGCCACAAAGTTGGAAGCACAGAATTATCTAGAATGACATTGTATGCTATAGCATTAAGATTTCCCTTCACTGAAAATAAGGGGCCTAACCCGAACCATGAAAAACAGCCCCAGACCATTATTCCTCTACCAAACTTTACAGTTGGCACTATGCATTCAGCAGGTAGCGTTCCGTTGGCATCTGCCAAACACAGATTCGTCCGTCGGACTGCCAGATGGTGAATCATGATTCATCACTCCAGAGAACGCGTTTCCACTGCTCCAGAGTCCACTGTCGGCGAGCTTTACACCACTCCAGCCGACACTTGGCATTGCGCACGGTGATCTTTGGCTTGTGTGCGGCTGCTCAGCCATGGAAACCCATTCAACGAACAGTTATTGTGCTGACATTGCTCCCAGAGGCAGTTTGGAACTCGGTAGTGAGTGTTGCAACCGAGGACAGGCAATTTTTACGTGCTACGCGCTTCAGCACTTGGTGGTCCCGTTCTGTGAGCTTGTGTGGCTTACCACTTCACAGCTGAGTCGTTGTTGCTCCTAGACGTTTCCACTTCACTATAACAGCACTTATAGTTGACCGGGGCAGCTCTAGCAGGGCAGATATTTGATGACCTGACTTGTTGTAAAGGTGGCATCCTATTACAGTGCCTCTTCTAAAGTCACTGAGCTCTTCAGTAAGGCTACTGTCAATGTTTGTTAAATGGAGATTGAATGGCTGTGTGCTTGATTTTATACACCTGTCAGCAACGGGTGTGGCTGAAATTGCCAAATCTGCTAACTTAAAGGGGTGTCCACATACTTTTGTGTATATATAGTGGACATTTCTTCCAACCTCTATGATTTTATTGTGTTGTATTGATTTCAATTGAATGTCAATGATTCATAGCCTTCTTAAAATGAATTGATTCCTCCAGGTTCTGATCCGTACCCCAACCCTCTCCTCGTCGGGCCAGATCACATGGCAGACTCTGCAGCTCCCTGGGGGGATGTCTGTGCCCCAGCAGCTGACCCTGGCCCCTGTGGGCGGAGGGGCTGTGGGAGGAGGGGGCTTCGTGCAGCTGGGGGGGGCTCCCCTGACGCTGAGTGCAGCTCAGATCAACCCTGGGTCGGGAGTGCAGACGGTCAACATCGCTGGACTGGGCACCGCTGGGGTACAGATGCAGGGGGTACCCCTCACCATCACCGGACTACAGGGTGAGAACAGAGAGGGAGAGGGGCAGTGTGTGTTGTTCTCCAAATGTATATTTGTTTAGTTTCTGGGGGGAGGGTTGGGAGCAGTGCTACAAATTCTACTCTGCTGTACCATAATGATATTCTACTGTACTGTACGATATTCTACTGTACCATAATGATATTCTACTGTACTGTACGATATTCTACTGTACCATAATGATATTCTACTGTACTGTACGATATTCTACTGTACCATAATGATATTCTCCTGTACTGTATGATATTCTACTGTACCATAATGATATTCTACTGTACTGTACGATATTCTACTGTACCATAATGATATTCTACTGTACTGTACGATATTCTACTGTACCATAATGATATTCTACTGTACTGTACGATATTCTACTGTGCTGTACGATATTCTACTGTACCATAATGATATTCTACTGTACTGTACGATATTCTACTGTACTGTACCATAATGATATTCTACTGTACGATATTCTACTGTACCATAATGATATTCTACTCTACTGTACCATAATGATATTCTACTCTACCATAATGATATTCTACTGTACCATAATGATATTCTGCTCTACTGTACCATAATGATATTCTACTGTACCATAATGATATTCTACTCTACTGTACCATAATGATATTCTACTCTACTGTACCATAATGATATTCTACTCTACTGTACCATAATGATATTCTACTGTACCATAATGATATTCTACTGTACCATAATGATATTATACTCTATTGTACCATAATGATATTCTACTGTACCATAATGATATTGTACTGTACCATAATGGTATTCTACTCTACTGTACCATAATGATATTCTACAGTACTGTACCATAATGATATTCTACTGTACTGTACGATATTCTACTGTACTGTACCATAATGGTATTCTACTCTACTGTACCATAATGATATTCTACTGTACTGTACCATAATGATATTCTACTGTACTGTACGATATTCTACTGTACTGTACCATAATGGCATTCTACTGTACCATAATGATATTCTACTGTACTGTACCATAATGATATTCAACTGTACGATATTCTACTGTACCATAATGATATCCTACTGTACTGTACCATAATGATATTCTACTCTACTGTACCATAATGATATTCTACTCTACTGTACCATAATGATATTGTACTGTACGATATTCTACTGTACTGTACCATAATGGTATTCTACTGTACTGTACGATATTCTACTGTACTGTACCATAATGATATTCTACTGTACTGTACGATATTCTACTGTGCTGTACCATAATGATATTCTACTGTACTGTATGATATTCTACTGTACTGTACCATAATGGTATTCTACTCTACTGTACCATAATGGTATTCTACTCTACTGTACCATAATGATACTCTACTGTACCATAATGATATTCTACTCTACTGTACCATAATGATATTCTACTCTACTGTACCATAATGATATTCTACTCTACTGTACTGTATGATATTCTACTGTACCATAATGGTATTCTACTCTACTGTATCATAATCATATTCTACTGTACTGTATGATATTCTACTGTACCATAATGGTATTCTACTCTACTGTTCCATAATGATATTCTACTCTACTGTACCATAATCATATTCTACTCTACTGTACTGTATGATATTCTACTGTACCATAATGGTATTCTACTCTACTGTACCATAATGATATTCTACTCTACTGTACCATAATGATATTCTACTGTACCATAATGATATTCTACTGTACTGTATGATATTCTACTGTACCATAATGATATTCTACTCTACTGTACTGTATGATATTCTACTGTACCATAATGATATTCTACTGTACCATAATGATATTCTACTGTACCATAATGATATTCTACTGTACTGTATGATATTCTACTGTACTGTAATGATATTCTACTGTACCATAATGATATTCTACTGTACCATAATGATATTCTACTGTACCATAATGATATTCTACTGTACTGTATGATATTCTACTGTACCATAATGATATTCTACTCTACTGTACTGTATGATATTCTACTGTACCATAATGATATTCTACTGTACCATAATGATATTCTACTGTACTGTACCATAATGATATTCTACTCTACTGTACCATAATGATATTCTACTGTACCATAATGATATTCTACTGTACCATAATGATATTCTACTGTACCATAATGATATTCTACTCTACTGTACCATAATGATATTCTACTCTACTGTACCATAATGATATTCTACTGTACCATAATGATATTCTACTCTACTGTACCATAATGATATTCTACTCTACTGTACCATAATGATATTCTACTGTACCATAATGATATTCTACTCTACTGTACCATAATGATATTCTACTCTACTGTACCATAATGATATTCTACTGTACCATAATGATATTCTACTGTACCATAATTGAAATACGCCTCTTGCCTTTGTTTTTTTCCTAAATCATTTTTAATGATTTAATTACCCAATAAATAAAAATAGTCTATTCTACCACCAGGTCAGCCGCAGGGTCAGGAGGGCGGGGTTAAGGTCCAGTCATCCCCAGTAAAGGTAACCATGGGTAATGTGGCGGGGTCGTCGCTAAGCCCAGACCAGATGGGTTCTGTCCAGAGTTCGTCGGACCAAGAAGGACCACCCAGCAAGAGGCTTCGCAGGGTGGCGTGCTCCTGTCCGAACTGCAGGGACGGAGAGGGGAGGTACTATACACACACACACACACACTCACTGTCTCTCTCTCTGACTGTGTGTGTGTGTTGCAGGACCAGTGGAGACCCATCTAAGAAGAAGCAGCATGTGTGTCACATGGAGGGCTGTGGAAAGGTCTACGGTAAGACCAGTCTGTACTGTGGAAAGGTCTATGGTAAGACCAGTCTGTAGTGTGGAAAGGTCTACGGTAAGACCAGTCTGTACTGTGGAAAGGTCTACGGTAAGACCAGTCTACACTGTATAAAATAGAGATTTACTAGTCAATACTGTATAAAATAGAGATTTTACCCGTCTACACTGTATAAAATAGAGATTTATTAGTCAATACTGTATAAAATAGAGATTTACTAGTCAATACTGTAAAAAATAGAGATTTACTAGTCAATACTGTATGAAATAGAGATTTACTAGTCAATACTGTATAAAATAGAGATTTACCCATCTACACTGTATAAAATAGAGATTTACTAGTCAATACTGTATAAAATAGAGATTTACTAGTCAATACTGTAAAAAATAGAGATTTACTAGTCAATACTGTATAAAATAGAGATTTACTCGTCAATACTGTATAAAATAGAGATTCACTCGTCAATACTGTATAAAATAGAGATTTACCCGTCTACACTGTATAAAATAGATGTACCAGTCAATACTGTATAAAATAGAGATTTACTAGTCAATACTGTATAAAATAGAGATTTACTCGTCAATACTGTATAAAATAGAGATTCACTCGTCAATACTGTATAAAATAGAGATTTACCCGTCTACACTGTATAAAATAGATGTACCAGTCAATACTGTATAAAATAGAGATGTACTAGTCTATGGAACCAATAAAATTTAGAATATTAATTTGATATGACCAATCTGTAATAATATTCTATCTACCAGGTAAGACCAGTCACCTGAGAGCTCACCTCCGCTGGCACACAGGAGAACGACCCTTCGTCTGCAACTGGATCTTCTGTGGCAAGAGGTTCACACGCTCGGATGAACTGCAGAGACACAGACGGACACACACAGGTACGCACTCCCAAACCCACACACAGACACACACTCTCTCTCACACACGCACACACAGATATGTCCTGTGTCTATGTTGTTCTTATTCAGATGTACCCATCCTCCAGGTGAGAAGAGGTTTGAGTGTCCAGAGTGCAGTAAGCGTTTCATGCGTAGTGACCATCTCTCCAAACACATCAAAACCCACCAGAACAAGAAGGGAGGGGCTTCTCTCGCCATCATCACCACTGAAGACATGGAAGATTCCAACCAGGGTTTAGGCTCCTCCCCTCGCATCGTAACTGTGGAGACACTCTCCCAGGACTCCGCCCCTGCCACTCCAACAGCCTCCTCGCCCAATCAAATGGAGGGAGAAGAGGAGGAAGAGGAGGAGTTTGAGTAGTGACCAGTGACCACTTCCTGTTTAGGGATAAAGCAGGGAGAGCTAAATTCCTGGTTGGTCTCCATGGTTATGCTGTGGCTGTGGAGGTCAGGTGGTCCATTTTTTAAAAATGTTGTTTTCAAAAAGAAGAGAAATATGATGAACTGAATATTACATAAACAGAGGGAGGAATCTGAATCTAAACTAATGAATTAATCTAACGACAGGCTAAAGGTATGAATTAGTTGAATGGTGTTTATAACAGAACAGAGGTCAGGGGAAAAGGTATAATATAGATTTATAATCTAAACTTGCACCCTATCCCTTATATAGTGCACTACTTTTGGCCAGAGCCTTCTGAGTAGTTTATGTAGGGAGGAGAATGCCATTTTGGATAGGCTAATTAAACTAGCACAAGACAGAACCCTGGAGTTGTAAAACATCAAGAAGAGACATTGGTTGTGTCCCAAATAGCTAGGGTGCCATTTGAAACACAGCAATTGTATCTCTATGCACAAAGATGTTCCTCTGCTAATACTGTAATGATGATTATGATGAAGAAACATGATATGTGGCACGGTCCAGACTGTAGGACAGACAGGTGAGAGGAGCAGGGACAGGTGTGTGTATGTGCGTACGTGTGTGTGTGTTTGAGAGTGTGTGACGATGTATCCCGGTTCAACAGGACTATAGTTCAGGTAAAGACCAGTCTGATAAACTCTTACTGAAGAAAGACCAGAAAAAGAGGAATAGACCTCTAAAGGGTCAGAAAAAAGCACATAGAACATATGTATAAATGATGCATTCCTATAGAAACGCTCTGCATTTGAAATATTAATCGTTTCTATAAAACGAACAATCTAGCTTTCTGCAACAGGCTGTTTAGTGAAAGCAATACTATAAGACAATCCTAGTGAAACCATGTTTACATTAATGACAGTAGAGGAAAAGGTTTCCCTGGTATGAAACAGCCAGTCAGCTCACAGCGTTAAAGGTGCACTCAGCAATATGACATCATCATACACAGCCGGGTGATTTCCTGCTTGATGATGCCATATTGCTGAGTGCACCTTTAAGAAGTAGCTCTCCTGGGGTTGGTGGGTGGGTAAGACAGTGTCAATAAGCAGTACTAATGTCAAAACACACCGTGCTCCCACTGATACTCAGAGCAGCAGCTGTTTGTACTAGAACCAGTTTAGAATAGAGCAGTAATGTTACTCAATCATCGTATCTGAACCCTAAACTTGTATAAAGTATCAACGTCTGAGATAAACAATATGCATTTCAGTAATTAGACATATTTCAAATAATATATATTCACGATATTTAAAGTGATTAGAGATACTGTACTCTAACAGTGGTAGAGTTCCAGTGTGATTTGACGTTGGTGCTGCTTTCTCTGCATTGTGAAGGTAGAGCCCCCTGTGTGTGAGTCCTGGTACTACAACGCCTTAAAACAAGCAGTATTACACACACGCACACATACACACATGTAGTGGGGGGGAAGGGTGAGGCATGGAGAGAAGGGGTTGTGGCAGGGTGGATGTTATTACTATGTGGTTGTTATGACAAGTGTCTGGTGATGTTGCTCTATGTTAGTGTCAGTGCATACGTTTTGAATTGTACTTTTAGCTCTTTATTTTCTTAACCCCCCCAGTACATTTTGACACAGATGATTACTGTGTCCAGCTAATTGATTATCTGTTCTATTTTAATATCTGCCTTTTGCTGGAGTGTATCGTACGCGTTGAACAGAGGTGTGTGTGCAGCATGTTGCCTTTTAGTGCTGTTCTCTCTATTTCATTCATCCTAAACTTATTTTGCTACGTCTGTCGTTGTCATGACCGTGGCCCGTCATTTCTACTACTCTTAACGCGTCATAATATGTTTTTTTAAAATTCAATGAAAGCAAAACGTTCATAAAAAATATTTGAAAATTAAATGGTTGAATTACCAACCAGATGTGGATGTTTTCGGTAATATTTTGTGTGACAACCAGTTTTCTTTCATATTTTCTAGTGACATCTCATTTGTAAAATGTTTTTCTAAGCAGTTTGTGGGATCTCCATGATGATTGATAAATCTGGCCTCCAAGGCTGCAGGTTCTTGATTATTGATATTTTATTGATATTTTTAAATCAACTTTGTACAAATGTGTTGTGTGACTGGGGTTAAAGAAGTGAAAAGAGAAAAAAAGACTGCCTGCATAACCCTTTAAATAAAGTGTTGAAATCAGTCTAAACCCGTCTGTATCACTGCTCTGCTTCCAACCCTGTGTGTTCTGTTGGGTCATTCTCTAACGTGTAAACACTGACCTCTTGCTATGAAGTTGCTCTGATAACTTTGGCAATCTCTCTTCCCTCTCTTTCTCTCAGCTGTGTTGCGAGTGTGACCATAGTCTGGTCCTGTGATGGTGGTCACTGAGATTATTTAAAATGCACAATTTTGCCACCTCTCTTCACACACACACCTGCGGTGCCATAGAAACATGTCTGCTGGTGTGGACTCTGTAATTACCTCGGAAGCCGAACCTCCTCCGTTCCCGCCCTTCTCAGGGGGTTGCTAGGCAACGAAAGCAGTCTGCAGGCCAGAGGTGCGTGTGTGTGTGTTTGTATGTGGAGGCGTTGTTGGTTGTGTGTGCGTGTGTTGATTGGAGGGGAAGGAGAAACCACACAAACCATGAAGGAATAGAAAAGACCACATGCTTTCCTGCTTTATTCTTGTGCATCAACTCTATTTTGTAAAAGATGACTATAGGTCATATGTCTTCAATTGCATTGGTGTGTGGTGTGGCTGTATGTCTATTGAACTGTCTAATAAACTCAATGAATGGATAGTCACTTCAGCTTATGATACATTTACTAATGAGTGAACACACTTGAGGTTTATAAAGAATCAGAAGGAGTTAGACATCAGTTCAAATCTAACACTTAATCATTTCATTAAAACATTCATGTTACAGGAACTCTTAATCACATGCATTTACAGAAAATATACACAAACGTGCTTTTATTATACAAACACAATGCCCAGTTAGCAGTCTGAGGTCAAATACATGTCAAATAGCTAGAGCTTTAATTTAGCTTTGAGTTTGAACTTTTGGGGCTATTGCATTAGTTTCATTGTACCGCACAAACTGACTGATGTGCTGAAATTATCAACTTGACATAAGAATTTTGTAAAAAACGTAAGCACTGCTTAATGGATGACTTATTTGTGGGTTATGCAGCTGTAACGAAATCCTTATGTACAGAGCATTCGGAAAGCATTCAGACCTCTTTCCCTTTCCCACAATTTGTTACATTACAGCCTTATTCTAAAATGGATTCATCTTGATTGGAGTCCACTTATGGTAAATTCAATTGATTGGACATGATTTAGAAAGGCACACACCTGTCTATATAAGGTCCCACAGTTGACAGTGCATGTCAGAGCAAAAACCAAGCCATGAGGTTGAAGGAATTGTCCGCAGAGCTCCGAGACAGAATAGTATCGAGGCACAGATCTGGGGGAGGGTACCAAAATAATTCTGTAGCATTGAAGGTCCCCAAGAACACAGTGGCTTCCATCATTCTTAAATGGAAGACGTTTGGAACCACGAAGACTCTTCCTAGAGCTGGCCGCCCGGCCAAACTGAGCCATCGGGGGAGAAGGGCCTTGGTCAGGGAGGTGATCAAGAACCCGATGGTCACTCTGACAGAGCTCCAGAGTTCCTCTGTGGAGATGGTAGAACCTTCCAGAAGGACAAACATCTCTGCAGCACTCCACCATTCAGGCCTTTATGATAGATTGGCCAGATGGAAGCCACTCCTCAATAAAAGGCACATGACAGCCCACTTGAACTTTACCAAAAGGCACCTAAAGGACTCTCAGACCATGAGAAACAAGATTCTCTGGTCTAATGAAACCAAGATTAAACTCTTTGTCCTGAATGCCAAGCATCACGTCTGGAGGAAACCTGACACCATCCCTACGGTGAAGCATGGTGGTGGCAGCATCATGCTGTGGGGATGTTTTTCAGTGGCAGGGACTGGGAGACTAGTCAAGATCGAGGGAAAGATGAACGGAGAAAAGTACAGAGAGATCCTTGATGAAAATCTGCTCCAGTGCGCTCAGGACCTCAGACTGGGGCGAAAGTTCAGCTTCCGACAGAACAACGACCCTAAGCACACAGCCAAGACAACGTAGGAGTGGCTTCAGGATAAGTCTCTGAATATACTTGAGCGGCTCAGCCTGAGCCCGGACTTGAACATCTCTGGAGAAACCTGAAAATAGCTGTGCATCAACGCTCCCCATCCAACCTGACAGAGCTTGAGAGGATCTGCAGAGAAGAATGGGAGGAATCCCCCAAATACAGGTGTGCCAAGCTTGTAGCGTCATACCCAAGAAGACTAGAGGCTGTAATCACCACTAAATGTGCTTCAACAAAGTACTCAGTAAAGGGTCTGAATACTTATGTAAATGTGATATCTGTTTTTTGTATAAATTTGCAAAGATTTCTAAACTGTTTTTGCTTTGTCAGTATGGGGTATTGTGTGTAGATTGATGAGAAAATTAAATAATTGAATCAATTTTAGAATAAGGCTGTAACGTAACAAAATGTGGAAAAAGTCAAGGGGTCCGAATACTTTCCAAATGTGCTGTAGGAGCCCTTCATTGTCTTCAGACTGGCCATGAACTATGCAGACAAGGTTGTCAAGCTTTCTGACGTGAGACAATGGGTACCATTCTAATAATGTGATACCAGTTTTTGAAAGTATTTGACCCAAGTCTGCCAGTTAGAGAGATCATTTTTATAATTGCTGATTCATTTAACATTGAGCTACAATCCTGTAATATTACAGCCCTGTAGCCAGTCAGTACCTTTAATTAAAAATAGAATACAAAAATTACAATAAACATTTTGTTTTTTAAATCACAATAAATAATAATATTAGTGTTATGGACTAAATAAATTAGCAGCTAATGAATGCTGTAAACATCAAAACATCAGATGTAAAGAAAAACTGAACATGCAACAAATGCATTATTAAATATTATTCATAGTTTTGTTTACTGGAATTCTTGTAGATAGAAGTGTAATATGGAACGTTC